>NW_024424341.1:39995425-39999830 GCF_017311325.1 Ursus maritimus
CCCCCCCCCCCCCCCCCCCCCCCCCCCCCCGCAGCCCTGGAGTGACTGGGGCATTCTGGCACCTAGCAGAGTAGGCTCCCGGCCTGGCCTGGCCACAGTGCAGAGAGCAGAGAGTGGCGCTGTCAGGTCAGAGCTAGAAGCCAGAAGCCCAGAGGCGCCAGGGTGTTGGGGAGCTGAGTGGGCAGCCCATGGGCCGGGCTGGAGCTGCTGCACAGATCCCTGACCTACTTCCAGGCCCCCTTTCTGTTCTAGGAGCAGCTAAAAATCCATAAATTAAGGAAATTAACTGATGGGGCCTGCGGCATCTTTGTAAGCTATTTAAATCTATAAATTTACAACATCTTCTGCATATATCAAGTAATTGAACTAACTGCAGGGATGTAACTTTAATGAGAAAATTTCCCCCTTCTCCTGTAGTTCGAGCTCTAAAATAAATAAATAAATAAAACCTTCCCTTAGGAGGAAAGTTTCTGCTTATTCCCGCGTGGAGAAGTTACAGGAGCGCCGTCCGGGCGCTCTTTCCACGCGCGAGGTGCCCTAGTGAAGGGAAGCAGGCCCTGACTTGGTCCTTCTGCCACCGGCGCCCCCCCACCCCAGCCCCGGGCCGGCCCCGAGCGCCCCCCTCGCCAGTGATCGAGGCCGCTAGAGGGCGTCTAGGTCCGGCTGGAGCTCGGGGTGGGGGCCTCCGCGCAGCTCCGGGCGGGAGCGCACCGCCCTGCAGCCCAAGCCTGCCTCTGGCCCGGGCGTCCCCGGAGCCGGACGGGGGCGCAGTGCAGGCCAGGCGCACTGGAGACTCGGCGCTCCGTTTCCTAGGAGTCGGGAAATGGAGTTGGGGCGGGGGGGAGCGGGCGGGGCGCACGGGAAAGAGGAGAAAGAGGAAGGGGGGGAGGAGGTAGAAGAGGAGGAAGGGGCAGCCGACCCGGCGGCCTGGAAGGGACGCCCCGGGCGCTGCCCTCGGCGCCCGGGGGAGTCTTGGCCACAGACGTCTCCACCGCGCCGCACGCGGAAAGGAAATGGCGCGTCTGGCCGCGGGCTGCCGGCCGGGCGCCCCCCGCGCGCCCCTCCCCCGCGGTGGCCGACCGCGTGTCCGCAGACGTCACGGGCGGCGCTGCTCCCCGGCAGAGGGGCAGTCGGGGCCGAGACCCGGGGAGGGAGGCCGTGGAGGGGGAGGGGCAGCCCTGGCCCCCGGCTCCGCTCCAGCCCCGGCCGGCTCGCAGCCCAGTTTCTTCCCAAGTCCCGCCCCTACCCCCGGGCGCCGCGGCGGCGGCTGCTCTCTCCTCTTTGTAACCGAAGAGTCAAGAAATGTGAGAAACGTGCCCTGTGTTACTTATTTGGGAGCCGAAAATTTATGCCCAGCTGAAAGCGCCCGGGGAAATATTACATCAGATGAAATGACAATGATTAAAATCAGCTTCTCCCCCGCCCCCTCCCGAGCCCGGAGGAGGCCCGGGCGCCGCGTGGCCGGCCGGCGGGGGGCGGGGGGCTGGGCGGCGGAGGGCGCGGGGGCCCGGACGCACCGCTCCCGGGAGGGTCCTGGCGGAGGCCCCGGCGGGAAGGCGCAGGCTCCGGGAGAGGCGGGTGGGGATCGCCCGGCGAAAGGAGGGGAAACAGCGCATTTTTGTCGCCGAGCGCGGCAGGCGCGGGCGCGCGGAGCTAATTGCGACTCTAATCCTCTGCCCCGCGGCGCAGCCGAGCCCCGAGCCAGGAGTCGCCGCGCGCTCCCGCTCGCGCTCGCCGCGCTGGGTAATTTGGAGCCGGATCGCTGCCCTTTGCGTCGGGGCTCGGCCGCGACGGGGCGCGGGCTACGGACTGGGGTGGGGGGCTGATTTTCTCGCCAGCAATCAGGGAAGGCCGCTGGAGAGAGAGGAGGGAGGAGAGGAGGTGGGAGCGGCGGGAGGGCAGCCGGAGAGCGGCGCGAAGAGGAGGCGGAGGCGGCGGTGGCGGCGGCGGCGGCCGCGAGGAGGGGAGGAGGCGAGGGGAGGGCGGGGAGGGGAGGCCCCGGCGCGCCGCGCCGCGAGGGGCCGCGCGAAGCGGGGGCCGGGGCGGGAGGGGTGGGTGGGGGGAGGGTTGGGGGCGAGAGAGAAAGTAACTCCAGGACGAGACCGGAGCGACCCGCGCAGCGAGCATAGGCGGCGAGGCTGCGCCCGGCGCCCGAGACCGGCGGCTGCGGGGGGCGGGGGCTGCGCCCGAGCCCGATCCGCCGCTCCGGCTCCGAGGTAAGCCCCGCGCGGACGGCCACCGCTCAGCGCCGCGCACCCCTGTCCCCAAAGTGGCGGCGATACCGAGAAAGTCGCTCGGCTGGGGTTCGGACCTGGGTGGGGGCGGCTGCTTTGTCCCGGTGCCGGGCGGCGGGGGCTGGCGGCGCGGGGGCACCCAGCACAAAGGCCTGGCGCGGGAGGGGGGGATTGCCCACGTGGGCTGGCCCTAGCCCCGGGTGGACCCTCCCCACGCGGGCGGGCGCGGAGCTTCCGGCCGCGCGGGGCGGGATGTGGGGGGGTGTTGCAGGTCCCGGCACTCGGGCCTCAGTGCAGGGCCGAGCGCCCTGCAGGGCCAGCGAGTTTCCGGGGTCAGAACCGGGCTCACGCAGCTGGGGCTTTGGGGCGCACAGGGCCCGGCTTGGCGCCCAAATCAGAAAAAGTCTCTAACGGGACAGATGTGCGTCCTCTGACGCCCACCCCCCGCGTCCGAGACGGGGCGGGAGGGGCGGGCGAGCTGGTAGTGGTCCCAGGTGCACGGGGTCGGGGGCCCAGCGCGCCGCACGGAGACGCGGTGGTCGCCTCCGGCTGGGGCTGCCCGCGGGTCCTCCCTGACCTGGACGCGCGCACGGGGCACACACTCGCAAACGCCCCTCTCCCGTAGCCCAAACGCCTTTCCGTCCTCCCGCGCCCCCCACCTCGACTGCAGAAAGATAAGCTTCAAGTTTTCACTCCGTGTCTCAAATGTGCATGAAGGAATTTAACTGCACGAGTGAATAACAGCATTAGTTTCAATTAATTTTTTTTAAATTCCGGCAACAATAAACTTTGAGAACAAAAGCGCTTTTACGTCCTTAATTAGGCGAGCTTCCCATCTGTGGTCTCTAAGTGTCTGCCTCTTGATTTAACTTTGTCCTCCGCCCCGCCCCCGCCGCACACCCCTCCCCGCCCTGCCAGGCACTTCGGGTTCCGTGGCCACCCCCGCCCCGCGGCGCCGCCGGCCTTGGCCCAGCCGGCTCTGGCCGCCCCGAAGTTCACACCGGCCGGCGGGCTCTGCGGCGGGGCTGGCGCGCACCAGGTGGCACGCTCGCCCCCCTCCGGGCCCACTCCCGCCACCCCCACCCCCAGGACCATTCTGCAGGCCCCTGGCACTCTAGCCCGCGGCTGGCGCCCAGGGCGCAGAGCTGAAGGGAGCTCGGGAGGCGCCTTCTGTTTACCTTTTATGGTTAAAATAACAGCTTAGCAAAGAAGCGACTTCACGAAGAAGCGATTTAGTGAAATCGTCTCAAGCTGCCGCAGCTCAGCCAGTTTAATGACCCCCAGAGAGCTGAACAACTGCGAGCACAATGGGACACAAAATCATTTTGTGTGTAAATGAGCGTGGCATTCTGCTCGCTTCCCTCTGCTCGGGCGGGCGGGGCTCGGCGGCGGCGGCGGCGGCGGCGGGCGGGCACGGGACCCGGGGCTCCCACCGCAGCTCCGAGAAGCAGGTCAGTACCTAGCCAGTTTTGAATCCCGCAGGCCCCGGAGCACACCACACCGCGGAGGCCCCTGCAACAGGCGGTTTGGGCGAGCCTCGGGACGGCCGCTGCGCGCTGGGGCTGGGTCGTGGGGTCGGGGGTTTGCTGGTGGTGTTGAAGGACTGAACTTGTGTCTTACTGCCACCCACTTTTGTGCTTCTGACCGCAGCAGTGGTGTCCGGGAAAGGTCGTTGTCCTGCACAGATGCGTTTGCCCGAGGCAGCCCTGGAGGTTCTGGTCGAGGCGTAAAGCCTGGGGCTTCCAATGGTGAGTTTCTGGTTTGCTGTGAACATCAGGTTGCGCTTGTGGTGGAAAAGAGGCTTGGATGACAATTGGACTGAAGAGCTTTTGTGATGGGTACTTGGTGTTAAATGTCACTTGAGTCGCGTTCCTGGTAGTTGGGAAAACATTGCGCAGTCCGCTTTGATAGAATTTCCATCGGAATTCCTTCCAGCACAGTTTATCCTCAGTGTGGCTTTCCTTCTGACTCCTCCCCCAGCAGAGCTTCCCAGGGCAGGATCACCCATCCTGAGATCTGTTTTGGTCTCAAAGAACTTCCTTGAGATAAGTGACCTGCTTGGCTTTTCTGAGCTGGCCAGAAGTCAGGAATGTCACAAGCAGCAGACCCTGAGTAAACCCCAGTGAGAGTATAAATTAAATATCACTGTCTAGTAGCAAACCCCCCCCCCC
>NW_024424341.1:39999840-40014627 GCF_017311325.1 Ursus maritimus
GGCGCGGGGGCACCCAGCACAAAGGCCTGGCGCGGGAGGGGGGGATTGCCCACGTGGGCTGGCCCTAGCCCCGGGTGGACCCTCCCCACGCGGGCGGGCGCGGAGCTTCCGGCCGCGCGGGGCGGGATGTGGGGGGGTGTTGCAGGTCCCGGCACTCGGGCCTCAGTGCAGGGCCGAGCGCCCTGCAGGGCCAGCGAGTTTCCGGGGTCAGAACCGGGCTCACGCAGCTGGGGCTTTGGGGCGCACAGGGCCCGGCTTGGCGCCCAAATCAGAAAAAGTCTCTAACGGGACAGATGTGCGTCCTCTGACGCCCACCCCCCGCGTCCGAGACGGGGCGGGAGGGGCGGGCGAGCTGGTAGTGGTCCCAGGTGCACGGGGTCGGGGGCCCAGCGCGCCGCACGGAGACGCGGTGGTCGCCTCCGGCTGGGGCTGCCCGCGGGTCCTCCCTGACCTGGACGCGCGCACGGGGCACACACTCGCAAACGCCCCTCTCCCGTAGCCCAAACGCCTTTCCGTCCTCCCGCGCCCCCCACCTCGACTGCAGAAAGATAAGCTTCAAGTTTTCACTCCGTGTCTCAAATGTGCATGAAGGAATTTAACTGCACGAGTGAATAACAGCATTAGTTTCAATTAATTTTTTTTAAATTCCGGCAACAATAAACTTTGAGAACAAAAGCGCTTTTACGTCCTTAATTAGGCGAGCTTCCCATCTGTGGTCTCTAAGTGTCTGCCTCTTGATTTAACTTTGTCCTCCGCCCCGCCCCCGCCGCACACCCCTCCCCGCCCTGCCAGGCACTTCGGGTTCCGTGGCCACCCCCGCCCCGCGGCGCCGCCGGCCTTGGCCCAGCCGGCTCTGGCCGCCCCGAAGTTCACACCGGCCGGCGGGCTCTGCGGCGGGGCTGGCGCGCACCAGGTGGCACGCTCGCCCCCCTCCGGGCCCACTCCCGCCACCCCCACCCCCAGGACCATTCTGCAGGCCCCTGGCACTCTAGCCCGCGGCTGGCGCCCAGGGCGCAGAGCTGAAGGGAGCTCGGGAGGCGCCTTCTGTTTACCTTTTATGGTTAAAATAACAGCTTAGCAAAGAAGCGACTTCACGAAGAAGCGATTTAGTGAAATCGTCTCAAGCTGCCGCAGCTCAGCCAGTTTAATGACCCCCAGAGAGCTGAACAACTGCGAGCACAATGGGACACAAAATCATTTTGTGTGTAAATGAGCGTGGCATTCTGCTCGCTTCCCTCTGCTCGGGCGGGCGGGGCTCGGCGGCGGCGGCGGCGGCGGCGGGCGGGCACGGGACCCGGGGCTCCCACCGCAGCTCCGAGAAGCAGGTCAGTACCTAGCCAGTTTTGAATCCCGCAGGCCCCGGAGCACACCACACCGCGGAGGCCCCTGCAACAGGCGGTTTGGGCGAGCCTCGGGACGGCCGCTGCGCGCTGGGGCTGGGTCGTGGGGTCGGGGGTTTGCTGGTGGTGTTGAAGGACTGAACTTGTGTCTTACTGCCACCCACTTTTGTGCTTCTGACCGCAGCAGTGGTGTCCGGGAAAGGTCGTTGTCCTGCACAGATGCGTTTGCCCGAGGCAGCCCTGGAGGTTCTGGTCGAGGCGTAAAGCCTGGGGCTTCCAATGGTGAGTTTCTGGTTTGCTGTGAACATCAGGTTGCGCTTGTGGTGGAAAAGAGGCTTGGATGACAATTGGACTGAAGAGCTTTTGTGATGGGTACTTGGTGTTAAATGTCACTTGAGTCGCGTTCCTGGTAGTTGGGAAAACATTGCGCAGTCCGCTTTGATAGAATTTCCATCGGAATTCCTTCCAGCACAGTTTATCCTCAGTGTGGCTTTCCTTCTGACTCCTCCCCCAGCAGAGCTTCCCAGGGCAGGATCACCCATCCTGAGATCTGTTTTGGTCTCAAAGAACTTCCTTGAGATAAGTGACCTGCTTGGCTTTTCTGAGCTGGCCAGAAGTCAGGAATGTCACAAGCAGCAGACCCTGAGTAAACCCCAGTGAGAGTATAAATTAAATATCACTGTCTAGTAGCAAACCCCCCCCCCCCAATCCCAGTTTCGTGTCAGGGAACTTTCTAGGACACGAGGGCAGAACAAATCCTGGGAGAGGAACCTTACTTCAATTGGCAGGACTGATGATGCTCATTGGACCTTGGTCCATGTTTTAAAATTGGAGGTTGAATTTCAAGACATAAGTCAAACCTGTAAGAGATAAGTCCAGGGTAGGCTTGCGGGAGCCAGCGTGTGTGGGGTGGGTGGCTGGGTGTGGGTGTTCACTGTGCCCCAGGAGACAGCCTCAAGTCCATGCAAGGGGCTGCCTAGACCTCCACCCCTCCTTCATGCAGTGTCCTAGGGTTCAGGTGGTCGTTGGCATAGAGGAAGGTTGCTGAGTGACTGGGGAGGACCAGGAGAGAGGGTCCATTTGCTGAGCTGCTGACTGTTCCCTTCTGGCCAGCTCTCTAATGCCTGGTGGGGGGGTGATTCCCGAGGGGATCTGGAATACATTAGGCACAGACAAGACCATACTGTGGGTCTGGGGACAAACTGCAGAGGTGCAGGCTAGGCAAACAAAGACAAGTTTCCTCTCTCAGGAGCCCTAGGGAGGAGGTGGCTTCCTGCATGACTTTGGCTCTTCCCCTGGCTTCTGCCAAACGAGGCTGCTCTGTGTCAGGCCATCCACATACTGCATCTTAACCACGGTGGAGACGGTTTTCAGAGAGGTCCCGGGCTCCCCAGCCCATGGAGGGTGGGGGATCCTCCCTGGGCTGTGGTCCACGGGGTTCTCTGCTGATGCAAGAGGAGACACGCTTGGTAACGCGGCTCTGAACCAAAATACCAGGAAAATCAGATTTGTTCTGAAACATTTTGGGGCAATAATGGTGAGCATATGCTTCAGCACTGTCATTAACCGAATTAGCAGACATGGGGCTGCCCAGAAAACACGTGTGTGAGAGTGTGTGTGTGTGCGCGCGCGCGTGCACACATGTGATTGTGTGTGTGCGCGCGTGCGTGATTGTGTGTGTGTGTGAGAGCTTTTACGGCTTTGGAACATGGGGACAGGGTAGTGGCGGGTGGAATCTAGAGAGGGCTGTGTGGTGTGGGGGTCCCAGAGAGCACAGGCGGAAAGGATGATTCCAGGCATCTTTGACTCTGGGTGACCGGGCACCCACGACTCCTGAGGAGTAAAAGCCCTGTGGTTTTGTCGGTGCTCCCCACAGATACTCTGGGCAGTGATGGAAGCCTAGATGCCTCACCGCAAGGAGCGGCCGAGCGGGTCCTCGCTTCACGCCCACGGCAGCGCCGGCACTGCGGTGAGAGCCAGCAGGGTGGGCTGGGGCAGCGGCCGGTGGCCCCCTCTTTGCCCTTTTCCCCAGCGCCTGCCTGGTCACCGGCCGCCCGTCCTCACAGCCACCACATTCAAGGGATGGCTGTTGACTGGCTGTACGATTATGTATTTTTTGAAACAAAAATGCTCTTAATTTGATGTGAAATTTACTACATGTATAAAACTCAACGCCTTAGGTGCTGAGGAAGTCACTAATTTAGAGGTGTCTCGTTACTGAGACAAACTTGCAAAAACCCCTGAATCCCAATTCACAAATTGGTGATTCGTTTGTCAGGGGATATTTCACATCTAACACATAAGCCCGCGACCTTTAATTAGAATTTTGCAGTTTGTTTTATGCCCCTGGAGGCTGACACCTTGAAAATTTTTTTTCTTGATTTCTTATTGCTAATAAGCATCTTTCTTTTTTCCCTCTGGTACTTTGAAGAAAATAATGCAAATACACTTAATTACAGTGGTGGCCATAATTTGTCAGCTGAATATGTGATCAGGCACAGGCAGAAGTGATCTGATTAGATCTGTGATCACATTGGCAATAAAGGGAGTGCACGGCTCTGTCGTGGAGAAACTCTTGTTCTCGCCTTGTCTCCATCTCCAGGAGGGAGGAAGCATGTCCCGGTTATCTCTTACCCGGTCGCCCGTGTCTCCCCTGGCTGCCCAGGGCATCCCGCTGCCAGCCCAGCTCACCAAGTCCAACGCGCCTGTGCACATCGACGTGGGAGGCCACATGTACACCAGCAGCCTGGCCACGCTCACCAAGTACCCCGACTCCAGGTAAGAGCCGAGCCCCACGTGGCACCAGGCGTGCCATGGCTCCTGGCAGCATCGGCCGCCTGCTGCCAGTGGGGTCTGTCTCCTCTGCCAGCCAACAGGCAGGCTCTCCAGGGCCCCCCTGCTCTCCCAGACCTGGAGCACTAGGGTTCCGGAGGCCAAGGCTGCGTCTCGAAAGATGCTTTTATACAAGGACTTGTGATCCTGTGTTGGTGGCATCAAAAGTGCCGGGTGGAGCTTCTGACCCACCGGCAGAAGCCCCTCATTCAGAGCCAGCCCCACCTGAAACTGGCCAGCAGCTGGCTGGGGAATCTCAGGCACCTTTGGGTTCCTCTGGACTGAGACTCAGGTCTGGCCTTTGCAGAGGATCATTTGTGAGCCACGCTGTGTACTCCTTGGGATGGTGTTGGAGAGAAGTACTGAATCCTATTTCCTACTCCAACCCTCGGTTAAGTACATAAGGGGAGGGAGGAGTGGGAGTTGCAATTTGCCATCGTTGTCTGTTTGAGCGGCCCCTGCTAGACCCTGAGGGGTAGCAGCAGGGTCCCTTGGGCGGGGCCGGGGGGTGACTAGCTAGGAATTCCAGGATGTTCAGACACATCCGGGGCTGTGGATAAACATGAGCCTCATACCCCCGTCCGCAGTCGAATTGTCTCTGACCAGGAGCCTCCCAGCAGGGCACCTTGCTGTCTGCCCAGCTCCCTGGAGCTCCTTGGGCCCATTTGTGGCAGGTGCTCGGCGCCACCGGCTCCCCAGCTCCTGCCACTTGGACATGACCCTCCCGGGGGCAGACCTGGTTTCCTGTTGGCATAGCAGCAGGGCTGACAGGAGCAGGAATGGGTCTCTGAACATCTCCTGGAGGTGACACAGCGTGCGGCTCGCAGAGCCCACGACTGCTTGCTTCTGGCACGGCGAGACAGCCACCATGGAGGGCTGAGCAGCAGGAGGGCCAAGGCTGCAGGGTATCGCCCTTGTTTTATACATTTAAAAAAAAAAGAGAGGAGTTAATTAATCCCCCAGACACTGAGGGATCATCTCTGGGAAGCTTTCTTGTCAGTCGGCCTTGTCGCCGGTGCGGTGGCTCAGCGCCGAGGCTTCCGAGTGCGTGGCACCTTGAGGAGGGCCGGGGTGGAGCCACCGCAGGGGCAGGAAGGCTCTCTCGAGGAGCCAGTGCTGGAGGTGGGTATAGCGTCCAGTGCGAAGCTGGGGAGTCCAGGGCACAGGTGGCAGTGGGGACTCCATTCCCTCAGCCCAACAGAGGCTAGGCCTGGGGCGCTTGTGAACCCGGGGCCTTGCGGGGACAGCAGCCACGAGGCCACACCAGCAGTGCCGGCCTGCGCGCTCGCTTGCGGAGCTCTGTCTAGGATGGGAGATGGATTCTGCTTATTTAATTTCAATTTTGCCTTCTGCGGCATTCCCGAGTTGTTTGAGATAGATCATCCCTTAATCGGCTGACGACGTTTGTGAGTGAAATTCATAAAACCCTTGCCCACAACCTCTCTGAAGAGTGTTTCTTGAAATCAGACACTTGCCTTTCTAGAGTAATCACAGCTCAGGCCTGCGGGGAATGGCTGCCTCATTCTCGTCTTCAGGCTGCTGCCTGGGATCAGCAAGGGCAGGGGCCAGCCCTCTCCGCACCCCTTCCCCACCCACGGTGCGGCTCCTCCTTGCCCGTCCTCCTGCTCTGCGCTCGGGCAGCCCCTCTCACTGGGGGGACGGAGGCCCCTGTGGCCCCGTGATCTGGCATGTGGGACCCTCGGCAGCAGGATGTGCCCAGAGGGGGTGGCGGTCTGCATTCTTTCCCCGGGGCCGGGGCTCTGAGATGAATCTGTCTTTCTTGCCTGGATGGCTTCTGGCTCAGGGGAGAGCTGCTCCCTGGGCCTGAAGCTTTGGCCTAGAGGCCAAGGGGTAGCGTGACCCGTAGGACAGTCAGGCAACAGTGGGTCAGGCCGGGCTTGGAAAGTGGGTTGGACAGCTGTGCTGGCAAGAGCCCCTCAGATCGCTCTCGTCCTTCTTTAAGTGAATCATTAAAATTAAAAAACGTTTTTTCACCAATCCTGGAAACCAATACCAATCCCTCACCCAGTGGCACTGATGTATGAGTCACCAAGAGAGGGAGAAGTAAGGGTGCTGAGATCACCCCAGGGGGGCCTGGATATCAGGCAAGTCCTGCCTGGCAGTGCCGTGAGACCAGGGGGCTGGTGCCCCATAGCCGCGGGTCCCTGAGCCCACAGGACTATGCCCTTGCTTCTGGTTCTTGGCTCCTCAGGGCTGTTGGCTCCGACAACAGGGAGCAGGTGCCGCCACTGGCTGGCCCAGAAGCCGCCATTAGCCCGCACCCAGAAAGAGCAGAGCACGGCGGCCCAGGGCTGCCGGACATCCATTAGCTGCTGCCGTCACAGTCCCAAGCTGGTGTCCGTGCTGGCTGTGGGAAGCAGCAAATTAAGCCAGGAGCTCCAGAACAAATAAAACCTTCCCCTGAAACATGCAGGAAATTGGAGCCAAAGCTTTAAAAAAAAGACGACCTCTGTCAGCTGGGGTCAGAACTGGCCAGATTATTCAATGAAGGACTTCCGAACCCTGCAACCTCTGTCAGAGGGTGACCCAGGGAAGGAGCTGGCTCTCAAGACCCTGCTGGTGGAGGGGGGTCCTTTTGTGGCAATTGTCCTACGCTGTCCTCAACCTACTCACATCCTTGGTAGCCTCAGACCCCGAGAGCATGAAAAGCCTTTGTTCTTCGAAGGGACACTGATGGTAATAGCTAGAAACAGTCTTAAAATAAGGCCGATTGAGAACCTTCTAGCCTTGGACTAATAAGACAGCCTAGAGCCTAGCCAGCCCTGGAATGTGGGGGCCCTAGACCAATGGGATGGTGTGGAACCCAGCCCTGGCATCAGAGAGACTGGCAACATAGCCAGTCCTAGAACAT
This sequence comes from Ursus maritimus, assembly GCF_017311325.1. Taxonomy (NCBI): domain Eukaryota; kingdom Metazoa; phylum Chordata; class Mammalia; order Carnivora; family Ursidae; genus Ursus; species Ursus maritimus. The sequence goes on from NW_024424341.1 coordinate 40,006,885, forward strand.
TGCTGCAGAGTGTTTGAGCTCAACCAGGAAGGGTGGAGAAAGTTCCACAGGGAGGCTGAGGCTTTGGTCTAGCCGGCTTGCTTGTGGATATGGTTCTTCCTTCTTCCTACCAGTGCCATGTGTGGGCCCTCTGCTGTCTGGCGAGGACAGCTCATGGGACCAGGCAGCCTTGCTCAGTCCCGTCTGCCTCTGGGGTCCTGGATGGCCCTCGTTCTGACATCTGAATGTCCAAGCTCCACTGAGGCTAGGCCTTGGGGTCTTTGGCAGCTGGACTAGACCTTGGAACCCACAAGGCCTCCCAGCAGCGGCTGTGGTCCCCAGGCCTGGGAAGTTGAGAGGGCTCAGTGGCCTTCGGAGTCCTGAGATGAGTCGTATCCGGGTGACTGCAGTACTGGTTCCACAGGCCCGGGCCTCTCCACACCTCATCCTAGGCTCTGGGCTGCTCACGCCTATCCATGAGGCAGCCTTGCCCTCTACACGGCCCTGCTGGGACCGGGGCTCGGCCATGTGCGCAGAGTGAGAAGAGGTGAGTGCATGGCTACTGCACACCTGGGCAGGCCCTCACGGCCAGTGCCTTGAGTGTGCCAGGCCAGCAGAGTGGAGGACAGTGCAAACGGGAGGCCCTGAGAGACGCTTTGGGGATTCTCACCCCTCAGCTTCTGCCCAGCTCGTGTGCCCTGGCTCACAATGGCAAGGCAGGGCAGGGCCTTAGGAGCGGGGATCTGGGGCGCACAGAGGACTGGGCTGTTGGTGGAGAGGGGAGCCTCCCTGGAGGGTCCTCGCTGGCACAGGTGGTGAGTCGGGAGCCTTGGGCACCAGCTGTCCCAGGCCGGGGCCACCGCTCTCCCGGGCTGTGCACACATGCTGTCACTGTGGCAGGGTTTTGCTGGTAGGTGCCGTGCCTGCTGAAGGGATTCTGGAGGTCCCCTGAGGGGACCCTGCCAAACTCCCACCTGTTCCTGAGTCCAACTCTTGGCTGTCCCCAGCCCTCTTTGGGGCTCCTAACTGTCCACAGCCAGGCCTGGGGTCAGCAGGAAACTTAGCCAAATAGGGCCGGCTGCCCTGGGCATTAGAGAGGCCCCAGCCCTCCTCCCTGGAGTGGACGGGGACAGGCAGGGGCTCCCTGCAAGCTTCCCGAAAGTCCTGTGTTGCCGTGAGACGGGCGACCTGTCTCCTGCCAGGGTGCACACCTGTTTCTGTGTGTGTGCACACCTGTTTGTGTGTGCACACCTGTTTCTGTGTGTGCACGCACAGGCGTATGGGTACATACCGAGTGCGTGTATGTGCATAGACCGAGGTGTGTGTGTACATGTTTACACCGCAGCTCGTGTGCAAGCACACTGTTGAGCGTGTGAGCGTGTGCTGCCCGCCTGCCTGCCTCTCTTCCTCCCCTTGGGCCCCCCGAGTGGCTGTGTGTGGTTTGTCTAATCTGTCGAGCATACAGAGTGGTGTCTCCGGGTGGTTCATGTTGGCTGGAATGGCCTCTGCCTGGGTGTGTCTCGGTCTGCCTGTGATTCGTGTGTTGCAAGGGAGGGGACCATGTGATCCTGGGCCTGTCGCCCAAGTGCATCCCATTCACGTGGGGCGGGTGAGGTGGGTGTGACCCAAGACAGCCTTGCCCGGTCTACATGTGTTCACTGGGCGTGGGGCCGTGGGCTGGGGTATCTGATGGCTGGTAGGAGTTTTCGGGGTGGGTCTGCCTGGCAAGGGTTCGTGTGCGTGAGGCAAGGAAGCTGCTCTGTCTGGGTCTCGCTCTAGTTTTCCAGGCCTGGAACGTGTCGGTGGGCGGGTGCGAGCCGCCAGGTGTGTCTCTCTCTGGCTGGGACTTGTGAGTGTCGGCCGGGTACGGAGCACGTGCTGGTGGCCTGTCTGGCTGTGTCCTGACGGCCCACGGTGTGTGCAGACGTCTGTGGTGCCTGGCACAGTCCCAGGGTGACGCACGTCAGGCCCCTTGCCCCTGCAGGGGGAAGGGGGCAGGCCCGGAGGCCTGGCCTTGCGTCAAATACCCCACTCTCCCTCTTTCCCAGAATAAGCCGCCTCTTCAATGGCACCGAGCCCATCGTCCTGGACAGTCTGAAGCAACATTACTTCATCGACCGGGATGGGGAGATTTTCCGCTATGTCCTGAGCTTCCTGCGGACGTCCAAACTGCTGCTCCCGGATGACTTCAAGGTAAGTCTGCAGCCGGCAGCTCCCCTGCGCTGTGTGTGCGGTGGCGTTACACAGGGGACGCTGTGACTTAATAAATGGACCCATGGTCGTCATGGCAACCATAAAAAGTTAACCGATGAAGCCGAGGGCTAAATCAGTTTTTCTAAACTAATTTTGTTTTCTCACATTTTTAGCTTATTTATCAGGGTGTAACAACAATCAAGCGGCGGCACTTACCCCGTTTCGTTTGCCGCGTTGAAGGACAGTCGTGTGCCATAGTTATGGGAGTTAGAGCTTCCTACGTGTTCCTTGTTGGCAGCTTGCAGGGAAACCCTGATCCAAAGCAAAGACCTTTTAAACAAAAGGTTACCCCCAGGTCCCGGGGCGAGCCTGTCCAGGGCAGCCGACCTGGTTCCAAGAGGCCTGCCTCCGTGCTGGGCCCCTCCGCGGCACCGGGGATCCCCGAGGAAGGAAGCTCAGGCCTGGCTCGAGCCAGCAGATGTCCTTCCTTCCTTCCTGCACCCAGAGGCCCAGGGGCCCTGGGGCTGTTTTGTCCTCCATGCAACTGATACTGTATGCCAACAACGAAAGACAGGCCAGAGACAGTGAAACGTGGGCAGACGTGGGTCCTGTCCCCTTAGCGCTTACAATCTAGTGAGAAACCTAGTGTTGTACAACAACATGCATGGATTCCCTGGGGGGACAAATGTTCCTTAGAAGTAGAGAGTGTGGTGAAGGGGAACCATGGAGAACCCAGCCCCAGGGGGTTTGGAGGGAAGGATGCTTCTCCGGGTGAGGGAGGAAGAGGGGCAGACAAGTGTGAGCACCTTGATGAGGGGGCAGGGTGGCAAGAAGCTTGAACCCTTCCAGAACCAGAGAGAAGGTGTCAGCCTGAGGCTGTATGAAGGGGGAGGGGAAAGGAAGCTGCCGTTTGAGGTGGGACCTTGGTGGGGGCCTCAGCATTTGGCATTTTACCCAGAATGCAATGGAAGGGTTGTGAGCAGGGAATGACCATCAGGTTTGCCAGTCAGAAGGACAGCCCTGGCTGCTGTGTGGGGAAGGGTGCAGTAAGGGTTGGGGGGGGGGAGCAGGAGGCCGAGGGAGGTTTCCTGAAGGCCTTGGTCCAGGTGGGAGGCAGCAAAGATAGAGCAAAGTGGCAGATTAGATTTCTGTTTAGGAACTGGCCACAGAAGGCTGTAGTGTGGATCGGTGGGGGCTATGGGGAGCCTTGAGGCTGCCTCCTGGCCTTTGGCTTGGGTCCTGAGTGGATGCATGGAGGCCCAGGGGTGGAACAGGCTAGAGGGAGCGTTGCACCTCACTCCTGCATGGAATTGGCGGGGGGGGGGCATTGGGCGGAGATGTTCTGCACTATAAGGAAAAATGTGTGCAGATATCATTTAAAACCTCGGGAGTGGATGAGAGCAGATGCCCAGGATGGAGCCCTGAGGAACCCCAGTGGAGGGACAGGATGGGTCCCTGATAGACGGCAGGCCCGGATAGGAGCTAGAACTTGGGCTTCCCTCCGAGTGGTTCCAGAGGCTGGTGCCAGCAGGTGGAAGACACTGAGGGCCTGTGGGGTGGGCCCTGCTTTGGGGGTTGGGTCTCCTTGCTTCTTCGCCAGGGATCCTCAGGCTCACCAGCCACCCTTGAGCTCAGCCCCAATGAGTGGCCCAAGTCCTGGGTCCTAAGCTACTCAGGGCCAGGGCAAATATGGGTGTGCATGTGTTTGGGGGACAGTTGGTGTAAGCATCCCAGCCTGGGAGTGGGCTGCCTGGAGGTGGGCTTCCCACTCCCAGACACCTCCTCAGCCTGCCTGCTAGGGCAGGATGGGCCTGGCACTTGGCAGATTTTGTCGTCCCTTAGACCCCAGCCCCTTCTCTGAGCTGGGTGTTTATGTCCACTTTATAGACAGGGAAACTGAGGCTCTGAGAAGGTCAGTTATTGACCATCAGAGGCCTCAGGGCTGGTAGATAGCATGCCAAAAAATCCCACCCAGGCAGGTCTGCTTTGCCTCCCTGCTGGGCTTTGAGCTCCCCACCCCCACCCCCCGCCAGCCCCAGGCCCTGCAATGAGGATGCTGCTGCCCTGTGCCTGGCCCAGCCTCTCCTCTCTGGGATTCTAAGAAGGCAGCAGGTCCCCAGGCATAGGCACAGCCCTCAGGCTCCACTAGTCCAACCCCCTAGGTCTTTCCAGAGGCCCCTCTCTGCTCCAGGGACTTGAGGCCCATTGGAAGAGCACAAGGTTATCTGGCAAAGGTGCGCGCCAGCTGCTGTTTGGGTTAAGGCTAGACTCCCAGGCTTGTACACATTCACCTGAGCCTCATTCTCCCCATCTGTACAGTGGGTACAACCATCCCAGTCCACACTGAGCCGTGGGGGTCGCAGCTCTACGGAATTGCATGGGGCAGGGCACGTGGGGGGCCGGAGTCGGAAAGAGCTGCCCGCACCTGCAGCCATCCGGTCTGCGCATGCCCACAGGACTTCAGCCTGCTGTACGAGGAGGCGCGGTACTACCAGCTGCAGCCCATGGTGCGGGAGCTGGAGCGCTGGCAGCAGGAGCAGGAGCAGCGCCGCCGCAGCCGTGCCTGTGACTGCCTGGTGGTGCGGGTCACGCCGGACTTGGGTGAGCGGATTGCGCTCAGTGGCGAGAAGGCCCTCATCGAGGAGGTCTTCCCCGAGACCGGGGACGTCATGTGCAACTCTGTCAACGCCGGCTGGAACCAGGACCCCACGCACGTCATCCGCTTCCCGCTCAACGGCTACTGCCGGCTCAACTCCGTGCAGGTGAGGGTTGCGCCCACCCCGCCCGCCTCACCCCTGGCTCCCCCTGGCCCTCCGGCAGCGGGGCTAGGTGGAGGGAGGCGCGGTCCCTGAAACGGTGAAGCCCTCCCGTGCCATCTTACAGAAAAGGCAACAATGTGTCGATGCATAATTTATGTCCCGCTCATAATTAAATGATGGCGCCTGGGGGATGGACTTAAAAAAATTGATCTGTGCTTTTTTTTTTTTTTTTCCAAAAGGATGTTCTATAAAAATGGCCCAGAGTATTTTCAACAAAGTGTGCTTCATTTGACACCCAGAGTCTGCCTTTCGATTCAAATTAAACCCAGGCCATAGGAGGGGGCAGGTCAGAGGCTGAGCGAAGGTGGCCTGGAGCCCCCTTGTTCACCCTGCTGACCCACGGCCACAGGCACACAGACGGCTGCCCAGAGCCGTTCTGAGCTGGCCTTCCTCAGATGGGTCTCAGAGTTGGGGAGCCCCAGATGGATGGGGCCTGTTCTGCACCAGCTCTTCCAGACCCAAGAGCAGATTCCTATTTCAGACTTAGGGCAGAGTGGCCATTGTGGGGGGAGAGTGCTCCCCCCCTCCCCCATGCACACATTCCACAGGCTGTCAGTCAGAACTTGCTACTCGTTTGACACAGGTGTCAGACACAGTGATGGGACCCGCCCCCTCACAGAGGCACCAACCCACGTGGACATGGAGGCCTGTAGAGACTCAGACACCAAGAGGGCTCCTCCTCCTCCCCACCCCGAGTTCCCTTGAGCTGATGAGCCCCCAGGCCTCAAACCATCTGGGACTCACAGCTCAGGGAAGCAGGTGGCTGCCCAGAGGCCAGGGGCAGGGTCTGTATTATTGAGTCAGGCCTCAGTGAGGTGGGGGAGGGGGGCTGGGACCACATGTCTGGAGGGAGAGGGACAGGTTACACCGTGGAGAAGAGAGAAGGGGCCCAAAGTCTCTTTCTGCCTCTGGATCAAGGCTGTGGACCCCTGAGAGGAGCAGGGTGGGGTTGCCTTTCCCAGGTTTGGTCACTCGAGGGGACCCGGGGTCTGGCTGCTCCCATCCCTCCTGCGGTTACTCAAATAGTGGTTCTGCAGGGCGGTCTCTCTCGTGAGATCTTAACAGGAGAAGGTAGCTTGCCCTGGCTAATGCCCACCTGCCCGCAAGGCCAAGCCGGGCAAACTCTTCTGCAGCGGGGCATTGCTGACCCTTCTTTCTTCCGCGGCAGGTTCTGGAGAGGCTGTTCCAGAGGGGTTTCAGTGTGGCTGCGTCCTGTGGGGGTGGCGTGGACTCCTCCCAGTTCAGCGAGTACGTGCTCTGCCGCGAGGAGCGGCGACCGCAGCCCACGCCCACTGCGGTCCGGATAAAGCAGGAGCCCCTGGACTAGGCCCTGCCTCAGTGCCCACCTGAGGCCATCTGGCCCTGGGGACCCCCCAGGGACCTGGAAACAGTGCTGGGAAGTTCTGCCTCTGCCCGCTTAGCAGTGGGCATGAGACTGAGGGTGGGGCTGGAGGGTCCAAAGCCAGCCCAGGGAGCCCCAGGTATCATGGCAACAGAACGTGGGGTGCCGGAGGCACGCCCACCGAAGGACTGTTGATGTGACCCAAAGATGCTGCGGTTGGAACAGTTCTCTGGGCACTTCGGCTCCCCAGCCCGGCGCGGCCTTCTCCGAGGCGGGGTCAGCAGGGGCCAGCGGGCCCACGCCCGAGGAGCCGTCCATCCTTCTCCACGCGTGGCAGACTCCGCTGGGTCTCCTTGCTTCACAGATGGCTTATTTTTCTACAGTATTTAAGATGGAAGGAACTAACCGCACAAGCCAGAGAGGCCGACAAGGACAAACGCTTCTTCATCTGGTGCTCAGTTCGTCGCTGGACGGGCAGCGCGCCCCCGCGGCAGAGGAGCTCCTGGGCGCTGGGGCCCGGGTGCCCGCAGAGTGGGGCTCGGAGACTTCTGGTCCCTGCTCCAGAGACAGACGCAAGAATGGCAATGCCATAGGAACTGAAGCAGGGCCCCCAGGAGGGCAGGGCTGCCGGGAGGGGGGCTGTGTGGGTGTGGGGGATGGATGGCTCTGGAACCATCTGAGACCCTCCCCTTTGCTGCCACCCAGGGTGCAGGCCACACTTGGCGAGTCGCCCGACCTACTAATGCCCCGGGGGCTTCCAGTCCTGTCTGAGCGTCCTCACACCTGGGCTTCTGCATAAGTCTCTCCCCATCCAGACCAGCCACGGGGCCCCACCGCATCCTTACCTCAGGAATGGGCCCCATGGTGAAGGGGCCCATGTGTCAGCAGCATCCTCTGGGTCCCCAGCTCAGGAAGCCGTCCCCAGCTCCGATTTTCCCACACAAATATGCACACTGAATTTGAATTAAACTGTTAACACTAGCCTGCCGATGAGACTGGGACCCAAGGCGTACCTGGGGCTCCGGATTCCAACAAGGACCGGCCCGAGGAGTCCTCCCAGACGACAGGCACAGAGATGGACACCCCCGGCCCTGTCCCCCTTCCGTGCGCACTGGCTCCACCCGGGTGGGGAAGTCTCGGAGCGGCGCCCCAGCCGACCCCGCGCTGTGTACGATGCCTGTAGACTTGTATATGACTCCTTTAATATTGTAAAGATGCTGATGTATAATTGGGTGTTTGTGTAAACACATTACGTTCCTACTTCATGCCATAAATGATGCTCTAAAGCGAACGACTCAGGCTCCGTCCTGTGCAGAAGCGGCAGCCGGATCCCTCCTGCCATGCGGTGCGGCGTGGTTTGGGGACGGGGTTCCCCGCCATCCGGGAGAACCAGCGGACCCCCCCCCCCCC
>NW_024424341.1:40014637-40060413 GCF_017311325.1 Ursus maritimus
CCCCCCCCCCCCCCCCCCCGCGCCACGCAGCCATAGCTGGGGGAGGGGGAGGGGCAGGGTCCTGAACGGCCGTTATTTATTGCATTTGGGTGTTTCCTCTCTGCTGTGCCTGCCTGTCCCCTTTGGGGAGCACAGATTCTGAATTCTGAGTCACAGCCCCGAACCAGATGCGATCTGGGGGAAGGCAGACAGAAGGTCTCCGGGGGCTTTTGATCCAAGTCTTAAATGCTTGAGATTTTTCCCTCCCTGGCTCTGGGTTGAGGTCGGCGCCGTTATTTATTGCATTTGGGTGTTTCCTCTCTGCTGTGCCTGCCTGTCCCCTTTGGGGAGCACAGATTCTGAATTCTGAGTCACAGCCCCGAACCAGATGCGATCTGGGGGAAGGCAGACAGAAGGTCTCCGGGGGCTTTTGATCCAAGTCTTAAATGCTTGAGATTTTTCCCTCCCTGGCTCTGGGTTGAGGTCGGCGTCCTCTTAGCGCCCCACAAAGCAGCAGAAGGTGGCCATCCATGGTTCGGGCCAGCCAGGAGCCCTCGCAGCCCTCAGCATAAGCGCAGGCCGCCAGAGCGCGGAACAAGGCCTCAGTGTGCCTCTTCCCCGGGGTAGGCCTCCCGTGTTAATGAGTCTTTTTGTATTTTTCCTCAAAGCCCTTATGTTCTAACCCACGAGGACCCTTTTACATGCCCGGTAAGGGGCACCAGCTTCAACCTGCCTGCAGGACGGGAGCACAGAACAGCCTCAGCCCGTCGGAGGCCACAAAGCAGACGCCATCCGCCGTACAATCTACTTTGCCGGACAGACTTGCTGGCCTTCTCTGCTTAGCAACGCGCCTACGGTTGGCACATCTGCATTTTGGCATCTGAGGCTCACGTCTGAGAGGAGGAGAAAGTGTTGTGTTTATTAGAAAGGAAGTCTTGTGAAAACAGCTCAGTGCTGCGTGCGTTTTTGGATTTTTCTGGTATGATAGCCAGGATGGTTACTGGTTGCTGGAGATCCCCTAACATTTGGGAGCAGACTCTCTTTTTGACACACCATTGTGCTGAAAAAACAACAATGAAAAGAGTAACGACCTTAACTGAGTGTTACTCCTATGTCTTTGCTAATGAAGTAAAATCAGGAAGTCGATTTCACATAAATTGGGAAATTTCTGAATCTGTAGAGATATCCTATGCTCCCTTAGTAATGCTAAAATTCTGATATATATAGTCCCCATAAGCAGCACAAATTAGTGATTTCTTTAAAACATTTTTATACTTCTGGAATGACTATATTGTAAGTAATCTTTTGATCAAATACCAGCAGCGTAAATGTTTCTTCTGTTCCTCATGAGCCTCAAAACTGATTATTTATGATAAGCGACCGGAGAGAGAACTCTGCCAACACGGTCCAACCTCTGCCAGGGCAGGGGAGAACCGGACAAGCCACAGCACGTGGCTTCTGCCACTGTCCTGCTCACACGGGGCTCGAAGCCAGGTCACAACACTAAATATCTTTTAAAAAGTGTTGTTGTTTTTTTTTTTAAGCTACCACTTGACTGTGTTCCTTAGAATAAATAAAGGCTATTTTATAAATTACACAAGCAGCTCTAGTGCTTTGTTTCTAATCCACAGAGGCAGCCACAAGAAAGGACTCTGGTCTAAATGATTCTGAAACCACCACTCCTCACACCTGGGTCTTGGCTTGGCCAATGAATTGGACCCCGATCAGCCCAAGTCCCAAATCCTGACCTGATCTGAGGAGCTGCCATGGAGAGCTGGGCCCTAAGCTGCACGGTCCCCAGGCAGCCTAGCGTGCACCATGCTGGTAGACCTGGGAACGAGGGCAGTGAAGGCATAGGCTTCCTTTAGCTCTCCCAAACCCCCAGCCTTTTGCACTATACTGACTGTGTGTGTATTTGTGTGTGTATATGTGTGAACCAAACCAGTACATTTGGAAAATGGGCAGAGAAGCACAGATATGAGCAGTGGGGGACAGGATCTCCACTGAGCCCCTGACCAAGGAAAAGACTAATTTGGCTGAGCCCAGCAGAGCCTAATGAGCATAGGTTTGGGGGGCCACCCTTTTTCCCATTCAGGAGGCAGACCTGTGTTCGCTGGGAAGATGGACCATCTACTAAGATGGCCCCAGCCCGTTGGGTCCTGTCCTCCCTCTTGACTCCCCAGAGACAGGAAAACAGCTACAGTGGCACTGGAGGACACAAAGACACACAAGATTGGAGTTTCTACTAAGTCGGTGACAAGGTGGGACATACAAAAATGGGAGCAGCCAGCGGATCTTCAGTGAGAGTCAGGACTCTTGGTTCAACCTAATGGGTGATCTAGACAGAGGACAACTGTTGGCCAGACAGCACAGCTCCTGGCCTTGAGCCTGACACCTGGGCTAATGTGGGTTGTTGGAGAAACTAATGTCCAGTTTGATGGCCATAACTTCCATTGGCTTTAAGATGGATGGGCCACAAATTCAACACAGCTACACAATGCTAGTCTTGGCTCAAATGTGATGAGGACATGGCCAACCCTCTTTGCTTACCCATCCCCATCCAAAGGAGGTGGCTCCATGTGGAGAGAAGCCCTGCCTTGCCTGGAGACCAAGACCCATGAGGTAGGCCTTTCTGGATCAAGAGAAAGAAAAAGGTGTTGGTGGCAGTGATGGGCAGCTTCCTGCCGGGAGCAAGACTAGCAGTGACAGTTCTAAAGTGACCCAAGCAAAATTCAACCCCAGTGAGGTTGATCAGAAAAGGCTAATGAGAGACTCTCCCTGGACTTCACAGCTCTGGCTTCAGTCCCTGCCCTCAAGGCCCTGTAAGTCCAAGGGCATTTCTTGGTGAGCTTTCAGTGGAAGGGAAACCCCAGCCCCTGGGGGGCCTCTCCAATCCACCCCTGCCCCTGGCTGATCTTATCGGGAACACTGAATGGAAGCTCACTTCCCCCAAACCCCAGAGCCAGACAAACCAGGTACCTGCCTGAGCCAAGGTGCAGTTTTCAAACCTCAGGGCTGCGGGCAGAGTGGGGAGCACTGCTGGGGATGTGTAGCCAGACATGGCTGACTGTCGGTATAGCTGTTTACTCACAGGGACAGAGGCCACCTGGGTTTCTAGTCCTACCCTCTTACCCCAGTGGAAGGATGTCTTGGACAGTATTTGTGCTATTTTAGGGTCATCTAACTTTGACTTGAAGAGTGGGCCTATGAGGCTGCTGTGGCTTTGGACATCAGAGAGCAAAAGGGTCCCTGCTAACTGCAAAGATCCTTATCTTATCTACCACCTGCTGGGCACCATTGATTGCTGGCCAGCATGCATCAGCCCCTGGGGGTGCTTGGGGACAAGACAACCCATGAGACTGAGGGAAGACATTTGTTTTCCACAAGCATTGTTTACTTGAGGCTCTGTAAAGTTATCTAGAAGAGAATTTTCCATATTATAGCTTTGGAGTTTATCATGACATCAAACACAGATGCCCCCCAAATTCCTCGATCTGCACATAAAGCCAACAACCTCTCTCGGGCTTCAATGCTAGCCCCTCCATGGCGAACAAGCCTTCTCTGGAATTCTAATGAGAGGCCCAGAGACAGGGGCAGGTACACTCCCCAGAGGAAACACAAAGGAGAGGGCCGGAGGTCAGCTGCATTTGGAGTTTTGTCTTTATTTCCATTACATCGAACAGCCAGTCCTGACAGCCATCTCTGGGCCTGGTGGCCACGCTAGACAATGCACTTCCTCGCCCCAGAGCCATGGCTCGGGACGGAAACAGCTGGGTCATCCAGGGCCTGACTCCCAGGACCTCCTCACACAGACATCACAGACTCGGACGATCTTAAAGAGCAGGGGCGGAGCCAGGGAGCGGCCGGGACGCCCAAGCCAAGCGCCTGGGAGGATGCCCGCGGTGCCGCCCGGCCCCTCGCCCCTCCTCCCCCGGGGAACAGAGGCCCCCACCCCGCGTCCCTGGCCGGACAGCCAGAGGTGCGCCACCTGCCAACTGCTCGGTCTGCTCCCGGCCAAGCCTGCTGCTCAAAGCCTGCGTCTACAATGTCACCAGAGCTTCCTCCTCTGTGTCCTGGACCCGGTCCAGGGCTCCCGAGGAAGCTGTGGTTTGGGGCGAGGAGTCGGCCCCGGCAGGGCGGGGCGGCGGCTCCCACTCCGGACGCGGGCCACGCCCTCTTGGACGCGAACACACCCCCATTTCCCGGGGCCCACAGAGACACGCCTCGCCCTGCAGCCAAACAGCAGGAAGGCAGATTTGTACGAGTATATGCAAGGTCCTGGAATTCTCGCCCGGTTGCCACACAGTCTACGGAGCATGATTGGGGGAGGTTGTGCAACTGCCCGAGAATCCGGGGCTCTCCAGGTTCTCATCACAGGTGTCCGGTGAGCCTTGGGGTAGGGCCAGACGCCAACTTGGCCACCTTTGGGTGGCACCGATGGCCTTGCTTCAGCAGGCTCTTCCTAGAGTTGGGGAGCCCAGGTCTGTAGGAGCTGCGTGAGTGGGAGTGTAAGTTGGGGAGAGGGGACCATGCCCGTGCAGCGCCCCCCCCCCCAAACTGCAGCAGCTCTGCCTGGCAGGCCAGCAAGCGTTGCCCCCAAGCCCCCAGGCAGGATCCACACGGGTGCGGTGGTAGGCGAGGGTGGACCTTGCGGGAGGCCCCACCCAACTCAGGCTGAGACTGACAACCCCTTCTCCACCCCATGGAGCCTGTGCCCAGCAGCTGGCCTGCATTCTCAGTCTCTAGGAACCCCATGGGTGGGTCCTTCCCCCGGGGGGCCCAGTGAGTCACTTCCCCAAGCCCCCGAGGCCTTAGTTGAAGGTGCCTCCCTCTCCAGCAAAGCTTTCTTTGTTCTCTTGCTGGCTTCACTTCACAACCCTTTCCTCCCCTCTCCCTTGCAGACTCAGGTCCTGCGGGCTCTAGGGGCACCGGCTGTAAGCAGCACAGAGGTAGGCAAATGGATGCCACCTGGAAAGTGGGGTGGCACTGCAGAGAACAGGAGCTTGCTTTCTCATTCGCTTCCCATGTCACTGCTCTCTCAGGGCTCCATATCTCTCCCTGCCCCAGATGGGGCAGGGTGCAGCAGAGCCGGGCGCAGCACCATTACTGGATGTGCGCCAGGAAGGCAGGCGGTTGGGGTGCGCTCATGCTGGTCAGCACCACCAGGAGCTGCTCAACTGGCCCCTGACACTTCCCTGGCGTCAGGGAGAGGCTTCCTTGGCTCAGATGATGGCAAGATCACCACTCCCTCCTCCCTCTCCTTTCCTTGGCCTCCCCCAGGTCCCTTGCCCTAGTGCCCAGGCGAAGTGCAGCCCAGGAAGGGAATTCAGCAAAGTGCCTTGGGACACAGCTTCTAGTTGGCTTCCTCTCCCCTCCCCACCTTCCAGCCACAGCCAGGCAGGCCACGTGGTAGGCTCACTGTGCGGCTGGTGCCCAGCTGCTGGGTGAGCTGGGCCGCCCCGCACTGAAGGCAGCTGTCTGCCGCACATCTTGTGTGTGCGAGTGCCAGCCTTGCAGCCAACTGGAGCTCTGGTTTTGGAGAAGTAGAAGACTCATTAAAAAAAAAAAAATCTGTATGCACGAAGATTCTCAAGTTTTGTTTACGATAGTAAAAAGAGAACATGGGGAGAAACTCCAGTGTCCTAAACACAGAGGAATGGTGCATTCTACTATGGAACATCATTTGATGAAATGTATTCATCTTTCCAGAAACATATATTGTCTACAGTCGGCCAGACACTTGCATGGCCTCTGGTCAAGATGAGGGGTTTCAGGAGACCAGGCTCAGAGCCCTGCAGCAGCTCACCAAATCCTTAAGCCACACCCATGACCAAGGAGCCATCAATAGTCTTTATTTGCACAGAAAAAGAAAGGCATGGGGTCCCTCAGCTAACAAGGACCAGAGAAGCAGCCCCAGCTGACTCCAGAGACTGTGCTCCTGCCACTAAAAACAATGGCTAATGTACTAGTTCCATATTGCCGCTGTGACATATTACCACCAACTTAAAACAAGACGCATTTATCATCATGCAGTCCTGGAGATCAGAGGTCTGGATTGGGTCTCACCAGGCTAAAATCAAGGTGTCAGCAGAGCTGCATTCCTTTCTGGCGACTCGAGGAGAGAATGTGTCTCAGTGCATTTTCCATCTCCTAGAGCCTGCCACATTCCTTGACTCCTGGCCCCTTCCTCCACCTTCAAAGCCAGATCAAATCTTTTTGATCCTGACTCTTCTGGACTCATGATTACTTTGGGCCCACCCAGATAATCTGGGAGAATCTCCCTATTTTTAAGGTCAATCTATTAACCTGAATTCCATTTGCAACCTTAATTCCCCCTTGCCATGGCACCTAACAGAGCCACAGATTCTTAGGTTTAGAAGGTAGACATATTTGGGGCCTTATCCTGTCTATGACGGCTAAGTAGCAAATTTATCTACTCAAAAACAATTGAACACCAGCTATGTGTCCTGCACGAGTTAGTTGAGGTTCTGCTGGGGATACAGCAGTGAATGAAGAAGACAAAAATCCCTGACCTTGTGGAGTTTACACTCCAGTGGAGGGAGACAGACAATATATGAAATAAATAAGCAAATGTATCATAAGTTAGAGGGTGCTAACTGCTAAGGGGAAAGATAAATCAGGGAAGGGGCTAGGCAGTGTGTATGTATTGGTATTTTGGTCAGTGTGCTGGACATCTGTAATTTGCTCCTCTCCCCGCCTGATGCCTTGCAGCTGATATCTGTGAGCAACTTGAAGGGTACTGCTGGCTTCCTGTTGGGCACGGCTGATGGGAAATACCTTCAGGGGCCCAGAAGGATGAAAGTGAGGTCAGCATCCCTCATCCCTCCTCCAAAAGCCTCAGCTCCTATTAGGATTCTTTTCCCATACGGCCTCCCCAGCTCCAAGAACATCTTCCTTTCTTTGTTCCTTCAGACCTAGAGATGGTAACTGTGGCTGCCTTTACTAGCCTCAGGGAGACTCACTACCTCTTCTAGTTTCCCTATACCCTGTCCAAACCTTTGTAAATAGTACTTTATTAAACTCTCCTCAGATAGTCCTAACTTGGGGTTGCCATCTGTTTTCCTAGGAAGGATTTGCTGAGCTGGAAACATTTAGATAAAGCCCCACAGAAGATAAGGTGGGAGACATGCAGATATCTGGAGGAAGAGCATTTGGGGCAAGGTGGCTGCAAGTGCAAAGGCCCTGTGGTAAAAGCATGCACGATGTGTTTGAGAAACAGCAAGGAGGCTTGTGTGGTTGGAGTGGGTAAGAGAGTGTAGAGTGGCAGGTGATGTCACTGGGATACC
This sequence comes from Ursus maritimus, assembly GCF_017311325.1. Classification (NCBI taxonomy): domain Eukaryota; kingdom Metazoa; phylum Chordata; class Mammalia; order Carnivora; family Ursidae; genus Ursus; species Ursus maritimus. The sequence continues at coordinate 40,021,924 of NW_024424341.1, forward strand.
TGGGATAGGACAGAAGTCAGATCATGTCGGGTCTTTGAAGAAGGTGCTGGAAGTGCTTTACCTATATCCCCTCAGCACTCCCCATTGGATGCACACAGACTCTGCGGCTTCCTACTGCCTCTGCAGCTCTCTGTCTGAGGGCCTTTGCTGGCCACAGGTATACAGTAGACCCTTGTGCAGGGAGCCAGCCAGGGAGTTAATGATCCTGGGAGTAGTCCCTAACCTATGTGGAGTTGGTGAATAAATACGCAGGTGCCTTGCCTCTTGGGTTTGACAGTTGTGAGGCATGCTCTAGGCATGCTCAGAGATCCCCAGGGTGGGTTGAGCTCCTGTTACCCACAGTGGTAATTCACTTATTAACACACCCTGTACTGGCTTCCTTCCTTTTCCCTGTCTCACTTCCTTGTTTATCTCCCCATGCTTCCAGAAATCACTTCTCAAGTGAACTACTTATATTCAAGCCCTTGCCTCAGCATCGGCTTCTAGAGCAACCCAATGTAAGATACCCTGTGAGCCATTATCAGGATTTGGGCCTCTAGGAGAGCAAGGTGAGCAGCCACTGCAGAGTAGTGAGCAGAGGAGTGACATGGGCTGAAGGGGGCAAGGGAGAAGCAGGGAGGCCAGGTAGACGCTACTGCAATAGTTCAGAGGAGTGATGAAGTTGGCTTGGAGCAGGTAGAAGCAGTGCAGGTGGTCAGCAGGGGGTAGATTCTGGATACTCTTTGAAGAGCCAGTGTGATTGGCTGCCTGGTCACCTGTGGGATATGAGAAACAGTAAGGTGTCTATGGTGATTTCAAGACTTTTGGCCTGAGGAAAGGAAGGATGGAGTTGCCTTTTACTGGGATGAGGAAGATTGTTTGGTGGAAGGCAAAGCAAAGAAGGCCGGGAGCTCAATTTTGGGTATGCTGAGCTGAGGTGCCTGTCAGACATGTGAGTGGAGATGCCAAGCAGGCAGATGGTCAGGGACACACGCAGGGAGCTCAGGAAGGTGTCCAGGCTGCAGGTAGAAGTGGAGAGTCATCAGTAGATATATGGCATATGCAGTCAGGACTGGATGCGGTATCCAAGGGAAGGAGTGTGGAAAGGAAAGGGCAGAGGCCCCAGGACTGAGTCCCAGGCCCCTAACATCCAGAAGTCAGAAGAGAGAAGAGGGGACCAGCAGAGGAGTCCAGAAGGAACAGCCAGCAGTGGGGGAGGGGGGCCAGGAGGCTAAGCGAGGAGGAAGGGATCAGCCTGCCAGATGCCGCTGATGAGGCAGGTGAGAGGCGGCCTAGGGCTGCTGGATCCAGCAGCATGGAGCTCACAGTGACTTTAATACCAGCTCTATCAAGTGGAATGAGGAGGCAAGAACCTAAAAGGAGATTATGCAAGAGAGAACAGGAGGAAAGTCAAAACAAACATGGATGACTTTTGAAGGAAAAGTCATCAAGTATATTAAATTAATTTTGTTTCATTTTGAAATCATCCCAAATCTGCAAAAACAAGTTGCAAGTATGCAAAAGTATTTTTCTGATGAACCACTGCATAGTAACTTGCTGGCATGGTGCTTCATCACCCCCAAATAATTCAGTGAGTGTTTTGTACAAACAAGGACATTCTCCTATGTAACCATCATACAGTTACCAACACCAGGAAAGTCCATCAATACTCTTCTGACTCATTTAGGTTTTCCCAATTGTTCTGGTAGCATCCTTATTAGCAAGCTGTCCCGTTCAGAATTGTGTGTGTACTTAGCACTCATATCTTTCTTCCCTCTGTCTGGAAAGGTTCTGCTTTTCCTTACCTTTCATCTCCTTCACATTTTTGATGATTACAAGCCAGTTATTTTGCAGAATGTCCCTCAATTTGGGCTTGTCTGATATATTTTTTTCATGGTAAGAGCAAGTTATGTGATCTAGCAATTCCACTCTAGAAATACACCCCAAAGAACTGAAAACAGATGATGAAACAAATACTTGCATGGTACTATTCACAATAGCCAATAGGTGGAAAGAACCCAAATTATCTATCGACGGGTGAGAAGACAAACAGTGGTACATACACACAATGGAATATTATTCAGCCACGAGAAAGAATGGGTACTGATACATGCTAGACCTGGATGAACTTTCCAAGCAGTATGTATAGGGAAAGACGTCAGTCACGGAAGACCGCATACTGTATGATTCCATTTATAGGAAATATTTGGAATCAGTAAATCCATAGAGACAGAAAGCAGATTAGTGGTTATTGGGGAGGGAGGGCGGGTAATGGGGAATTGCTGCTTAATGAGTATGGGGGTTTTATTCTGGAGTAATGAGAATATTTTGGAACTACATAGAGGTGGTGGTTGTACAACATTGTGAATATACTGAGTGGCCTGGAATCATTTGCTTTAAAATGGTTACATTTGGTATATCAATTTCACCTTGATTTTTTAAAAAAAAGATTCAGATCATGCACCTTTGGCAAGAATATCCAAGGAGGGCATTCCTGTTCTTCTCATGATCTCACCCTATCAGGTGGCACATACTTTCTATTTGTCCCGTTATCGACGGTGCTTACTTCGATCACTAGATCAAGGCGGTGTCTACTAGGCTTCTCCTCCATAAAAGTCACTCCTTTTCTCTGTAATTAATAGACTTTACAGGTAGCTACTTTGAAACTGAGTATGGCCAGTCCCTCATAGAATTTTCCATCTATTCATTTATCTGTTTAGGTCAGTGACTTCCTAGCCATTCATTTCTAGTCTATTCAAGGGGTTATAATCTGTTACATTCATTACTTATTTTGGTGCTCCAACTGCCCCAGACTTGGCCAGTGGGAGCCCCTTTATGTTGGTTTCGGACATTTTTTGGATATGTACCATCATTTCTCAAGTACCTCCTTGCTTACTGGCCAAACAAGCTCATCTTGTATTTTCCCTGCCCCAGTACTGCAGTCAGTCCTTCTGGCAAAGAAACTTATTTCATTCTAATGGAGAATAGTATTTAGAAACCAAGATACAGGGCTAGGTGTACTCATTGCTATTGGGGTGTTGGTTTTCCCAGACCTTCTCAGTGGACAATGCTAGAGAATATATGTGTGCATATATACTCATGCTTTTATGCATATTATTCCTCTCTATACAGAAAATCATGAGTTCTTACTAATACTTTCAATTCTCAACCCAACATCACGTCTCAGTCTAGTGTTCTCCTGTTCATATCTGAAACTCTCTTTTCTAGCAGTGAGAAATATCACTCCCATAGCCTTAAAATATCCAGTCACTGCCCTCCCCACAAACCCTCAGACGCCTTCCTCATCCTGCTTGGGCTCTGACACATGTGCTAGGTCACACCCCTGCACAGATGCTACCCTCATCCAGCATGGGTTCACACCCCCCCACCCTGCACTGAGCTACTCTCCTATGCAGATGTCCTTCTCACCTCTCGGGGTGCAAGCTCTACTTTGGACAACTGCAGAAAGGAAGAACTCTGATAAAACATCATGCATAAAAAGCAGATGAACAGACCTTATACATTCTATATTTACAGCTTTAAATTTTGCATGGAAAAAAGACCGTAGAAATTATACTAAAATTATAATTGGTATGGTTGTGGGTTAAAATTATGAAGGCTTTTTTTTTTCTTTTCCATACTTCCCAAATTATCTGTAATATGGTTACATTACTTTTCAATTAAAATATTTAAAGGAAAACATCATTTAAATTGCACTTTCTAAATCATCTCAAGCTGCATACAGCATGGTCAGGATCCATACTCATGGTCCAAGAAGATGCCCCCACATTTTAATAGAAGATCTGGAGAAGAGCAGTTTTGTATCAAAACAAACTGGGATCAGAATACAAAGTTCTCTTGAATTTTAAAAATCAGACATGAGCCAGTTTGGGGGGAAAACAATACTTTTCCTTTCTTCTCCCTGTGTTGTAAGGCTCAATATCACGTGCTGCCTTGACATCAGAAGGACCTCAAATGTCCCAACTGCAAGTTTCCTCCTCATCCTGCTCCTAGAGATAAAGTTCCTCAGCCAGAGAACCCTCCTTATCAAAGTGATCCTGCACAGTTCCTGTTCATCCCTGATCTCAGTGCCCTGCCAGCTCACGAAATTATTCAAACAAACTGATCACATCCTCCTGCAGGAACCAGGGGGTACCTCACTCTCCTGATACTATGCAGCCCCTGCTTGTTCATTCTGTTCCCAAGTGCAACTCCCATGCGACCCTGCGTGGCACGTGGTGTCCTCCAGGCTATGAGTATATGTGACTATTAAAATGTTATTGATCACACGTGCCCAATCTCAGTGGTTGTGTAGTCAACCATTCCCACAACCCTAGGGCGGGAAGCCCTCCCTCACCAAGAGGGCAAAGGAGAGGTGATCAAAACACTGCCCTCTAATTACAACTAAATATCCTGGAAGTTTTCGAATAGACAATGATTAGAAGATTCTTAAAGCTGGAAAGCAGAAGGTGAACTAGCGAGGGACCTCAAGACTTGAGGAACAATGAGGTAGTTAGTTCCCCCAAGGACTCGGCGCTGAAGAGTCCTACAACTCAGAACCACTAAGAGGCATTAAAAAACAAACACAAAAACAACAAGGAAAGCCTGCTTTCACTGGACAAAGGACGAGTAAAGGAAAAGCCCAAGAGAGACCTAGTGGGGAGCTCCAGTCACCGCTCCATGACCAAGGCACCGGTATGAGGTCTGATTCCCCCGTAGCAGTTGTACGATCAGAGTACAGGTTGGTCCAACTGCAGGAGCAGCATCAGCTGAGCCCTGTGTCTACTTACCCTCCACCTAGTGGCATAAAAAGACCCAGGCCCAGCAGCTTCTGTCTCCCACCCCCAACTCTCCAGCTGCAGAGAGTGGCCCAACACCACCAGGTATCTCTGGGAACAACCCCAACAGATAACACCAATAGAGACTGAGCAGTAGCCCCAGCAGTTCTAGAAGAATAAAGCTAGAAGCCAAGAATCACAATGGAAAATTTCTGATAACCCAACCATCATAAATATATGTATACCAGAACCTACATACTAAATCTAAACAGAGTGACTGGCCACTAAAACAGATTTAAATAGGTCAAGAGTGTCATAGCATAATAACCAAAACATCCAGGATACAATTGAAAAGCACTCATCTTTCCAAAGCATCACAATTTGAGGGAGAAAAGACAACTGACTCCAATACCTAGATGAATCAATGTTGGAACTAACTAGCAAGAATTTTAAAGCATTGGGGCGCCTGGGTGGCACAGCGGTTAAGCGCCTGCCTTCGGCTCAGGGCGTGATCCCGGCGTTATGGGATCGAGCCCCACATCAGGCTCTTCAGCTATGAGCCTGCTTCTTCCTCTCCCGCTCCCCCTGCTTGTGTTCCCTCTCTCGCTGGCTATCTCTCTCTCGGTCAAATAAATAAATAAAATCTTTAAAAAAAAAAAAAAGAATTTTAAAGCATTATCATGAAAATGCTTCAACAAATATTTGCAAATTCTCTTGGAACAAATAAAAAAAAAAACCTTAGCAAAATGTAGCAGTATTTAAAGAGAGCCGAATGGAAATTACAAAATTGGAATATACAACCGAAAAGAAAAACCCAGTAGATGGACTCCATACTAGAATGGAGATGACAGAGGATAGAAACAATAAACTTGAAGACAGATGGATAGACTCTACTCAGTCTAAACAATGGATAGAAAACAGACTGAAAAAGAAAATGACAGAGCCCCAGAGTTCTGTGGGACAATAACAAATATGTAATATTCATACAATCAGAGTCCCAGAAGAGAAGGAGTGTGGGACTGAAAAAGTATTTGAAGAAATACTATAAAAATAAAAATAAAAAATAGGGACACCTGGGTGGCTTAGTCTGTTGAATGTCTGCCTTCAGCTCGGGTAGTGATTCTGGGGTTCTAGGGTGGAGCCCCTCTTTTGGCACCCTGCTCAATGGGGAGTCTGCTTCTCCCTCTCCCTCTGACCCTCCCCCTGCTTGTGCTCTCTTGTGTGCAAGCATGCTCTCTCTCTCTAAAATGAATAAATAAAAAATCATTTAAAAATAAAATAAATAAAAAATAAACCAACCCCACACCAAGATGGAACATAATCGAACTTCTAAAAACTAAAGACAAAGAAAAAAATATTTTAAAAACCTGGAAAGAAATGACACATTACCTGTCAAGGAACATCAGTTAAAACGAGAATGGTTTTTTTCATCTGAAACCATGGGGTCAAAAGTAAGTAGCATAATATTTTTCAAGTACTGAAAGAAAAGAACCGTCAACCACAAATTCCTCTATCCAGTAAAACTATCCTTCAGAAATGAAGAAAAAATAAAGTCATTCTTAGGAAAGCTTAGAGAACTTGTTAATTGCAGATCTATCCTTGGAGGAAGCTCTCCAAACAGAAAGAAAATGATAAGAGAAGAAGGCTGAGACATTCAGAAAAGAAAGAAAAACAATGGAATGGGTAAAAATTAAAGGTAAATGCAACGAACTCTTCGTTGCCTCGTGAGTTTCTTTAATCATATTTTGTGGTTAAAGCACAAGTTATAATACTATCTGATGTGGTGTTCAATACAGAGAGAGGAAATGCTTAACATCATTATGTTTAAAAAGCAAGGACAGTAAAACAGATGGTTTTTACACTTCACTTGAAGTGGTCAAACATCGACACCAGTAGACTGTGATATGTTGTGTATGTATATAGTAATACCTACAGCAACCACAGAGAAAACTATAAAAAGCAATATACTCAAAAAATCATGAAGAAATTAAAATGAAACTAAAAATGCTCAAATAGCCCACAGGAAGGTAAGAACAAAGAAACAGAAGGATGAGAATCAGAGGCCACAAACAGAAAACAAATAATAAAATGACAGACTTAAGCTCTAACATATCAATAAATACTTTAAAAATAAATGCTCTAAATTCACAAATTAAAAGACAGAGATTGACAGAGTATGTTAAAACACACACATACACACACACACAACCACAATCCAAGGATATGTTGTCCACAAGAAACTTACTTCAAACATAATGACATAGGGAGGTTAAAAATAAAATGATGAAAAATATATATCATGCAAACACTAATTAAAAAAAATTGGCAATGTTTTTTTGGATTTAACACCAAAAGCAAGGTAACAAAACCAAAAATAAGCAAGTGGAAATGCATCAAACTAAAAAGCTTCTGCACAGCAGAAGAAACCACCCAACAAAAATGAAAATGTAACTTACAGCACTGGAAGAAAATATTTGAAAATTATATATCTGATAAGGGGTTAATATCCACAATATATAAAGAGCTCATATAACTCAAAACAAACCAAAAAACAAAACCCCACAAACACCAGTTAAAAAACGGGCAGAGGATCTGAATACACATTTTCTAAAGAAGACATATGACATACAAATGGCCAACAGGTACATGAAAAGGTGCTCAGCATGGCTAATTATCAGGGAAATGCAAATCAAAATCACAGTGAGATGACCTCACACCCATTAGAATGGCTATCATCAAAAAGACAAGAGAAAACAAATATTGGTGAGGGTGTGAAGAAAAGGGAATCCTTGTACAATTCCCCTGTTGGTGGGATTGTAAACTGGTACAGCCACAATGGAAAACAGTATGGAGGATCCTCAAACAATTAAAAATAGAACTACCATATGATCCAGAAATTCTGCTTCTGAGTATTTATCTGCAGAAAATGAAAACACAAACTCAAAAAGATATATGCACCCCCATGTTCATTGCAGCATTGTTTACATTAGCCAAGACATGGAAGAAACCTAAGTGTACACGGATAGAGAGAAGGATAAAGAAAATATGGTATGGCTGTACAATGGGATATTATTCTGCCATAAAAAAGAAAGCAATCTTGTCATTTGTGACATCATGGATGACACCTTGAGGGCATTATGCTAAGCAAAATAAGTCAGACAGAGAAAGACAAATACAATATGATCTCACTTATTTTTTTTTAAGATCTTATTTATTTATTTGACAGAGAGAGAGACAGCCAGCGAGGAGGGAACACAAGCAGGGGGAGTGGAAGAGGAAGAAGCAGGCTTCCAGCGGAGGAGGGAGCCCGATGCGGGACTCAATCCCAGGACCCTGAGATCACGCCCTGAGCCGAAGGCAGATGCTCATGCGCCCCTATGATCACACTTAAATATGAAATCTAAACAAGCAAACAAAGAAAATACACCAAACTCATAGATACAAAGAACAAATTGGTGGCTGTCAGAGGCAGGAGGTGGGCATGGGGGAAAGGGTGAAAGTGGTCCTTCTAGTTATAAATTTCTACTTATAAAATAAATTAGTCCTGAGGAATGTACAGCGTGGTGACTATAGTTTGTAATACTACATTGTATATTTGAAAGTTGCTTAAAGAGTAAATATTAAAAGTTCTCATCACAAGAAAAAATTTGTGACTATGTATGGTGATGATGTTAATTAGACTTTTTCTGGTTAACATTTTGTGATACATATGAATATCAAATTATTATGTCATATATCTGAAACTAATATAATGTTAAATGTCAATTATATCTCAATAAAAATAAATAAAATGATGGAAGAGATATATCATGCAAACATTAACTTGAAAAAAAATAGGAGTGGCCAAATTAATACTAGGTAAAGTAGACTTCAGAGCAAATTAAGTTACTAAGCACAAAGAGCCACATTACTTAATCCACCAGGAAGATCTAGCTATCCTTAAGTTATGTGCACCAAACAACAGAGCCTCAAAATACATGAAGCGAAAACTGACAGATCTAAAAGAAGAAATAGACAAATTCACAATTATAGTTGGGAACTTTAACACCCCACTCCTAATAAATAATTGACATACTAGACGGAAAATCAGCGAAGATAACTATGAACCAGCAGGATCTAATTGCCATCTATAGAATATTCCACCCAACAACAGCAGAACAATTATTTGTAAGTACCCATGAAGCATTCACCAAGATAGACTATATCTTGGGTCATAAAACAAACCTTAACAAATTTAAAAGAATTGAAATCATATGGAGTTTGTTCTCTGACCATAACGGCATCAAACCAGGAATCAATAACAGAAAGTTCAGTAAGAAAATCTTCAAACACTTTGAAATTAAACAACATACTTCTGAATAGTCCATAGGACAAAAAGGAACTCCCAAAAGAAAAGAAGAAATATATATATATGTATGTATAACTGAGTGAAAATGAAAACACATTTCAAAATTTGTGAGAGGCAGCTAAAGAAGTGATAAGAAGGGGTGCCTGGGTGGCTCAGTCGTTAAACGTTTGCCTTGGGCTCAGGTCATATTCCCAGGGTCCTGGGATTGAGCCCTGCATAGGGCTTCCTACTCAGCGGGAAGCCTGCTTCTCCCTCTCCTATTCCCCCTGCTTGTGTTCCCTCTCTCGCTGTGTCTTTCTCAGTCAAATAAATAAAATTAAAAAAAAAAGTGGTAAGAAGAAAAATTATAGCACAAATGCTTACATTTAAAAAAGGAAAAAATTTCAAACCAATCAGCTAAGCTCCCATCTCAGGAGCCTAGAAAAGGAAATTAAAAGTATACAAATTGGAAAGGCAGAAATAAGACATTCTCTATTTGCAGATGACATTGTTGGTGAGTAAAATCCCAAAAAATTTACCAAAAAAAAAAAAAAACCCCACTAAGTTTTAGAACTAATAAGTGAGTTCAGTAAGGTTGCAGGAGATAATATCAACACATAAAAATCAATTGCATTTCTGTATACTAACAATGAACAAGTGAAAACCAAAATTTAAAAATGCAATGCCATTTAAAATTGCTCCAAAAAATTACATATATATATAAATCTAGTAAAACATGTACAAGATCTGTATGATGAAAATTATAAAATGCTGATGAAAGAAATCAAAAGATATAAATATGTGGAGAGACATACTATGTTCATTGATTGGAAGACTCAACATAGTAAAATGTCCAGTCACCCAAAAATGATTTATAGGTTTAATGCAACTCCTATCAAATTCTCAGCAAGGTTTTTTGGAGACATAGAAATAATTATTTGAAATTTTATATGGAAAGACACAGGCCCCAGCTTGGACGAAACTAATTGAAAAAGAATACAGTGGGAGAAAATATTCTTGATGTTAGGGTTCACTACATAACTACAATAATTAAGATAGTGTGACTATTAGCAAAGGGTTAGACAAATAGAACAGAGTAGAAAACATAAAAATAGACCCACACAAATACGCCCAATTAATATTTGGCAAAGTAGAAAAAGCAATTCATTGGAGTGTTTGCCTTTTCAATAAATGGTGCTGGAGCAATTGGACATTCATAGTGAAAAAGAGAGAGAGAAAAATAAATAAACCTTGACTTAAATTTCATTCCTTATACAAAAATTAACTCAAAATGGATCATGGATTTAAATGTAAAATGTAAACTTACAAAATATCTAGAGAAAAACACAGGAAGAAATGTTCAGGACCCACCATGAAGCAAAAAGTTCTTAGAATGAAATTAAAAGCATGATCCATAAAATGAAAATTTGATAAAATAGACTTCATTAAAATTAAAATGAAAAACTTTTGCTCTGCATAAAACTCAGGATGAAAAAGGCAAACTACAGACTGGAAGAAAATATTTGCAAATTACTAATCTAACAAAGGACTACTACCTAGAACACATAAAAAACCCTAAAAACTCAACAGTTTAAAAACTCAAAACAATGCAATTAAAAAATGGAGGAAAAAACTATACAGACATTTCACTGAAAAAGACATACAGATGTCAAATAAGCACATGAAAGAAAACTCAACACTGGATAATGTATGGAATTGTTGAATCACTCTATTGTACACCTGAAACTACTATAACACCGTATGCTAACTATACTAGAACTAAAATAAAAACTTAAAAATGTGCTCAACACCATTAGCTGTTAGAGAAATTTAAAGCACACCTAAAATCTGTAAATAGCTAAAATAAAAATGCTGGTGAGTATGTTGCAAAACTGAATGACTCATACAATTGCTGGTGGGAAAATTTCAGCCACTCTGAAAATTAGTTTGACAGCTCCTTTTAAAACTAGAAGTGGACTTAGCATACCACCCAGCAATTGCATTCCTGGGCATTTAGCCCAGAGAAATGAAAACTTATTTTTATGAAGAAATTCATACACAAGTGTTCATAAAAGCTTTATTCATAATAGCTCCAATTGGGAACCTACCCACATGTCCTTTAGTGGGTAAATACTTAACCTATTTTTGATACATAGCATTTCATGAGATACATCCATCTCGTGAAATACTACTCAGCAATAAAAAAGAATGATCTGTTGAAACACACAACAACTTGAATGAAACTGAGGAAATTATATTTAAAAAAAAGGTAATCTCAAAAGGATGGTACTGCATGATTCCACTTATACAACATTTTTAAAATAACATAATTATAGAGACTGAAAATTGATTAGTGGGTGAAGGGATTAGAAAGGATGAGGGGAATGGAGAAGAGGGGGTGGGAATGTCTGTAAAGGGGTAGTTCCAGTGATGATGGTACAGTTAATTATCTTGATTGGAATGATGGTTACACAAAGCTATTCGTGTGATAAAATAGCATAAACACAAATACACATGCAGAAATAAATGCATGTGTAACAGGTGAAATATGAACAACTCTGTGGATGGTACCAACATCAGCTTCCTAGTGTTTTATTAAATATAGTTCTGTAAGATACCACCTCTGGGGGAAACTGAGTGAAGCATAGGCAGGCCTGCCCTATACATTTCTTTGCAACTTCCTGTGAACCTGTAGTTATTTCAAAATAAACATTTTTTAAAAAATAAAAACAAAAACTTGAGGCTTTGGGCCCGTTCTGCCTACCCTGGGGCTTCTCAGGCTTCTCCTCAGACTGTGGGAGGCTTGTCTCCATGCTCTGTTTCCTGCTCTGAAAGGAGCTCTCCATTTTATCTATGCCCCTGGCATAGCACCTGTGAGGCACTCAGTAAATGTCTTCTGAACAAACTCACATGACTCCAATGATGCAAACATGGAAAGAACACCAAACAGGAGTCCATCCCTTTGGCATTTTCAGTAAAGGCAGGCAAGTGCCAGGAGCGCAGAGCTGAGGTGCTGGGGATGCAGGGGTTCATCACCCATGCTCTTGCAGGGCAGGTGAAGGAGGGGTTGCTGTTGGAGAAGTGCATCAGAAACCAAGTGAGGCCAAAGACACAGAAATGTCGTGGTGGGCAGTGAGGGCATCAGGAGAGGCAGGAAGGGGTGGTGGGGCCTGCCACCACATGGCGTTGAGAGAAGCTGGAGCTCTGACACACACACACACACACACACACACACACACACACACACACCACCCCTTTTAGGGTTCCATCTATGGGCAACATCCCCAGAGGGACATCCTTCTGGCTTCCAGTCCCCATCTCCTGAACCTAGGGGCTTATGCCCAGGTTGTAGGGGGCAGGGGCAGTCTTCTTTGCATTCTCTCCACCTTTTTTCTTCCTCATCATGGCAGACACCACCTTCCTTCTCTTCTTCCAGTTACAAAACAAGAGCTCCAGCACACACTTAGCCAATAAATGCAAGCAGGTATTGAGGAGATGAGAGTCGAGGGCCTTTCACATGGGCTCAGCACACAGGACCTCCTGAATTGTAAACAGACCTGCTCTAGGGGATCTGCTACCCTCATCTCAGTTCTTGGCACCCATTATGGCCCTGTCTCTGGCCCGGGGCAGTGACAGGGAGCATAGCCTCACCTCCTCCCCTCACAATGACTGTCTTAGAGGTGGAAATGCTACCCAAGCAACTGCAGAAGGAATTCTAGTAAGTGCGTGGGAGATCTGCTTCTGCCGGAACTGCTGGCAACTTCCTTGCCTCTGGAAAAGCCTACAAAGGAAACAGATGCCCAGGAGAGAGAGCTGAGGGCTGGGGGAGGAGTCTGAGACCTGAGGAGGGTCTCTCCTGCCTCTAGCCACGTCTGAAGCAGCCGGCTCCACTGCCCCTGGGCTTTTCAGTTATTTGAGCAAACATGTTTCCTGTTCTGTCTTAAGGCAGTTTGAACTGGTTTTTTTCTGCCTTGCAACATAGAGTCCTGACTGATAAAAGGATTATCTATACTAGTATTGTTATGGGCCCAGTTTAGCTAGCCAAACATGATGGAAATGTGGACTTCCTGGAACACATCCACTGCCTAACATAATAGGGAAAACTCTCCATCACTATGAGAAACTAGGAAATGGTGTGAGGCCAGCCTTCATTTCCTCCAAAGGGAAATCTCATCTGAGGAGTAGAGAGGTAGCAGAATGGAGTGGAACGATGTTAATGATACCTTCTCAGAATTTCAGGGGCTAAAGATGAGGGTGAGTTTGAGGCAGTCATTAAAACTTCTAAGAAATATATTCAGCCCTGGAATCCCCAGTTTGGGATTTAGGATTTCCCCCACAGTGGTCCAAGGGAGATAGGTAAAAAACAGGAAAAAAAAATGGTAAAGATCTAACTAATATTCATAATTTTGAGGGGTGATTTCACCTAAAAAGGAAGAGCAAGAAGTCATGAAAATAGAACAATCCAGAGACAGAAATATTCTTGGAAATGAAAAACAGATTGTTTTTCTATGAATCTATGAGAAAAGAACAGGCAAGTTCGAAAAAGAAGATATTAATAAGCCAATCTTATTCACGAAAATACACACAAAAATACTGATAAAATGTTACCAACTGAGTGAAGCAATGTAAAGCCCATCATAACTAAGTAGGGTTTAACCCAATAACATATGGAAGGTTTAGCATTAGAAAAATATTGATGCAATTAACTAAACATAGATTAAAGAAAAAACGAAACACATGATCACCTCAACAGATGCAGAAGAAGCATTTGATAAAATTCTATATGTATTCATTATAAAAATTAGGATAAGAGAACTACAGCAAAAAACTACAGCAAACATTATACCTAATGGTAAAATCCCAGAAAATTTTCCTCTAAAGTAAAAAACATGGGGCATCTGGTTGCTCAGTTGGTTGAGCGTCTGCCTTCAGCTCAGGTCATGATCCCAGGGTCCTGGGATTGAATCTTGCATTGGGCTCCCTGCTCAGCAGGGAGTCTGCTTCTCTCTCTCCCTCCCCTGTTCATTCTCTCTCCCTCCCCCACCCAAATAAATAAATAAAATCTTAAAAAAATTAAATCAGAAACAAGATGAGGGTGCTTATTATCACTGATCCTATTTAACCCTGTACTGGCAGTGCTAGCCACCTCAGTAAGAAAAGAAAAAAGAAGTACAAGGATTGGAGACAGTATAATTATCTACATGGGGATAAAAGCTGGAAACTAGTAGAACTAATGAGAGAGTTTAGCAAACTTGCTGTAAACCTATTCAATATACAAAAATGGCATGCCTTGATGCCAGCAACACACTATTAGAAAAAGCGATTTTTTAAAAATCCCACTCACAACCACAACAAAAACCTTAAAGTACATAGGGATAAATTCAACCAAACACATGCAAAATATTATGGAGACAAACTTTACAGAAGGACATAATAAAATACTTAAATAAATGGAGAGATGTATACAGTGTATATTGATGAAAAGATGGCATCGTGAAAACATTAGATTTTCCCATATAAGCATATAAACACAATGCATTTCCAAGTAAAATGCCAACATTTTTTAGTGTGCAATTTGAAACATTGATCTTAGAAGTTACATGGAAAAGCAAAAGGTAACAAATAGACAAGAAAATTATATAAAAAAACAAAACAAAACAGAGAAGTAGGGCTTGCTCTACCAGAAATCAAGGCTTATTACAAAGTTATGGTAATTAAATCAATAAGGTACTAGCATGGGGTAGTAAAGAAGAACCAAAGGAGAAAAACAGAAGGAACCGATGAATGTAAACATAAAAACTTGGTGTATGACAGAGATGACTTTAAAATGAGTGGGGAAAAGGAACTATTCAGTAAGTGTTGTTGGGACTACTGACTACATGTACAGAAAAAAATAAAATCACCTCCCCCTGCCATTTCACACTATATATAAAAATAAATTCTGGAACGACTGAAGTCATAAATGTAAAAAGCAAAATATAAAATATTTTCAAAAGACAATATAGGTGACCTTCTGCTTCTGGTCATCATATATCATAAACAATTAGAAAACTGGACAAAATATATGAATCAACTGTATTCTGACAATGAACAAGAAGCAGTGAAGGACTATAATGTCTGAGAGAAAGGAAACAAATGAAGTGGGGTCTTATAATCACTGGCTTTCTGCTTGGAGGCACCCTCTGGACTCTGCCACAGGAGAAGGAATTCAAACAGAGCATGGCACTCCTATTCAACTGAGAAGCCAGAGTTCAGAGAGGCTGAGGGGACTGGAGTTCGTGTGACACAATACAGGAGAGGAAGGAGCTTTGCACAGAAAAATCTCTAGAAATAGCATAGGTATCCTCTTCAGTCTTTAGTTGCAACTAACTTGTGCACAGAGTGAGACACAAAGAGGCTGGATAAGGAAGAACTACCAAGAAAAGAACAACTACCAGGAAGCAATAAGTGGAATAATTCCATACAGAGAGCAATGAGTGCAACAATTCTCTCGCAGAGAGCTGGGAGAAGTTGGACTTCTAACAGGCGGAGTGAGGAGAATTTATCAAACACTGAGGCCATTCAGTAGATACCCCAGAAGGAACACAGTGTGATATTAAAGTTAAACTGGGGACACCTGGGTGGCTCAGGGGCGCCTGGGTGGCTCAGTCGTTAAGCATCTGCCTTTGGCTCAGGGCGTGATCCCTGCATTCTGGGATCGAGCCCCACATCGGGCTCCTCCGCTGGGAGCCTGCTTCTTCCTCTCCCATTCTCCCTGCTTGTGTTTCCTCTCTGGCTGTCTCTCTCTGTCAAATAAATAAATAAAATCTTAAAAAAAAAAAAAAAGAATATAAGTTAAAAAAAAATAAAGTTAAACTGGCCCTAGCATAAAGACTACTCTAGACCCACCCTAACAAATTTTAAAAACATGCTTCAAATGATCCACAGGTTACTCAGTTGGCTGCCAAAACAAAACTTAACTCTCTTTAAAAGAAGACAACAAAATCCAGTCACTAAGCAATGTCTAGCATACAATAAAGAATTACTAGACATGTGAAAATGTGATCTACAGCCACGAGAAAAATGAGTCAATACAACAGAAACAACAAAGATGATAAAACTATTAGAACAATTTAAACAGTTATTTTTAAAAAGTCAAGGATTTAATGGGAATATAATGAGAGTATGGAATATATAAGAAGAAAAACCAGGATGCCTGGGTGGCTCAGTTGGTTAAGCATCAGCCTTCGGCTCGGGTCATGATCCCAGAGTCCTAGGATCAAGTCCCACATTGGACTCCTTGCTCAGCTGGGAACCCGCTTCTCCCTCTGCCTGGTTGGGCTCTCTCTCCCCCTCTCTCTAACAAATAAATAAATAAAATCTTAAAAGAAGAAGAACAACAACAACCACCACCAAATAGAATTTCTGAAATTGAAAAATACACATTTGAAATGAAAATTTCATTAGCTGGGATTAATACCAAAATAGACACCAAAGAAGATAAAAATAGGCAAACATGAAGACATTGGATTTGAATACATAGGATAACAACAATGTGAAGCAGAAAGAAAAAAGCCTTTTAAAAAATGAACAGACTCTCGGTGACCTGTGGAACAGTATCAAACAGTCTAACACATATACAAATGGAAACAAATAAGGAAGTGGAGGAGGGGCTTTTTTTTGGAAAATAATGATCCAAAGCATTCCAGATTTGATGAAAAATGTCCACCCATACATAGAAGAATCTCAAAAACCCCAAACAGCATAAGTATAAATAAATCATACTTAAGTAGCTGAAAACAAGTGATGCAGCAAATATTTATTTATTTATTTATTTATCAGCACACTACAACATTACATATAGAGATTACAAGATAATAGTTAATGCTGACTTCTAGTCAGAAACAATGTGATGAAGAAGAAAATGGATTAACATCTTTGAATGCTGAAAAAAAAATGTCAATTTCTAATTCTATGTCCAACAAGGTAATCTTCAAAACTGTTTGTCTGACTCTGTCTTTATTTTACTTTAATTTTGAAGGTTACCTTTGCTGGATATAGAATTATAGGTTGACCGTTTTTTCTTTCAGCATTTCAGATAATATGTCACTAGCAGACCATCGTGTCAAGAAATGGTAAAAGAGGGGGCGCCTGGGTGGCACAGCGGTTGAGCGTCTGCCTTCGGCTCAGGGCGTGATCCCGGCGTTATGGGATCGAGCCCCACATCGGGCTCCTCCGCTAGGAGCCTGCTTCTTCCTCTCCCACTCCCCCTGCTTGTGTTCCCTCTCTCGCTGGCTGTCTCTCTCTCTGTCGAATAAATAAATAAAATCTTAAAAAAAAAAAGAAAAAGAAATGGTAAAAGAAGTTCTACAGCTAAAGGATATGACACTAAATGGAAATCTGATTAACTCAAAAGAGGGAAGAGATGTGGAAAAGGTAAATAGTTTGATAAATATAAGCTCTCCCTTTTTTTAAAAAAGTTTCCTTAAAAGATATTTGACATTTTAAAGCAAAATTTGAGTTTATAACATATATAGAAGTAAATTATGTGGTAACAATTGTCCAAAGCACATGAAGAGGTAAAAAGGAAGTATCGTAGTGTACTATTATGCATACACAATGTATGGTTCTTACATTGTACATAAAATCGTTTAATTTCACTTGGAGCCAGTCTGTGATAAGTAAGATGCACAAAATAAACCCTAGAACATGACTAAAAATAAAATGAAAAAGTGTACTTAATCAGCAAATATAGAGTAGAATAATAAAAATACTTAATTGAAAAGAAGACAGGAGAGAGGAACAAAAGAACAATGAATATGGGACAAAAAGAAAACAAATAGCAATATGGTAGACTTAAATACAACCATATCAATAATTACTTTAACTATAAATGGTCTAAACACTCAAAGGCAGAGATTATCAAACTGGATAAAGAAGCAAGATAAAATTATATGCTGTTTAAGAAACACTTTAAATATAAAAACACATATAGGTTAAAAGGAAAAAAGAAAAATATATATCATTCAAATATGCATAAGAAACCTGAAGGAGCTACATTAATATCATACAATGTAGAGAATAGTATTGCAGATAAACAGGACTATTACATAATGATGAGAGGATCACTCCATCAAGAAGACATAAAAATTATATGCACTTAATAACACAGATTCAAAATGTATGAAACAAAAATTAACTAAAAGGATGGGGCGCCTGGGTGGCGCAGTCATTAAGCATCTGCCTTCGGCTCAGGGCATGATCCCGGTGATCTGGGATTGAGCCCCACATCAGGGTCCTCCGCTGGGAGCCTGCTTCTTCCTCTCCCACTCCCCCTGCTTGTGTTCCCTCTCTTGCTGGCTGTCTCTGTCAAATAAATAAATAAAATCTTTTAAAAAAATTAACTAAAAGGAGAGAGATATAAAATTACAATCATAGTTGGAAATTTCTATATTCCTCTCTCAATAATTGATAATGTAAGAAAACAGAATATCAGTAAGGATACAGAGAACTTCAACAGTATTATCAACCATTTTGACATAATTGACATAGAACATTACACTTAATAAAAGAATACACCATCTTTTTTTTAAATATTTATTTATTTATTCATTCATTCATTCATTCATTCAAGAGAAAGTGTGTGTGTGCCATGTGAACAGGGGGAGGGGAAAGGAGGAGGAGAGGAAAAGGGAGAGAAGCCCAAGCAAACTCCATGCTGAGTGGGGAGCCCAGCCCGGGGCTGGATCCCATGACCCTGAAACCATGACCTGAGCCAAAAACCAAGAGTCCAACACAACTAACTGAGCCACCCAGATGCCCCAGAATACACAGTCTTTTCAAATGCATATGGATTGTTCACCAAAATAGACTATTTGCTGTTATATAACAGAAGTCTCAATAAATTTTAAGGATTGAAGTCATAGATGTTTTCTAACCACAAAATATTAAATTAAAAATTAGTAACAATATCTATTCATAAATTTTTAGAAATTAAATAATACAGTTTTAAATAATCCATGAGTAAAGAAGAAATTAGATTAAAAGATTAGATAATGTGTTGAACTGAGTAATAATGGAAATCCAACACACTCAATTATTGGTACACAACTAATGTGAAGTTGAGTGCATCTAAATAGTGCTTAGAGAAAGCTAAGAACTTTCAGTGCATGAATTTAGAAAAGAAGGAAAGTCTAAAGTCAGTGATCTAGGCTACCACCTTAAGAAGTTAGAAAAAGAAGAGCAAATTAAACCCAAAGGAAGAAAAAGGAAGGAAATAATATAAATAAGAGTGGAAATCAATAAAGTTAAAAATGGACAAATAGGTTCACCTGGCTGGCTCAGTCAGGAGAGCATGCGACTCTTGATCTTGGGGTCATAAGTTTGAGCCCCATGTTGGGTGTAGAGATTAATAAAAAAATATAAGTAAACTTTTAAAAATGGACAAATAATAGAGAAAGTCAATGAAATTACAACCAGATTCTTTGAAAACCTCAATAAAACATATAAACTCATAGTTAAACTGATCACAAAAAAAGAATGATGACACAATTACCAACATTAGGTATAAAAGCAGAGTCATCATTAAAGATCCTACAGACATTAAAAGAATAATAAGGAAATATAGAGACTTTGATGCCAATAAATTTGAAAATTCGGATGAACTGGACAAACTCCTTGAAAAATACAAAGTATCATGACCCAGGAAAAAATAGAAAGTCTGAATAGTCCTCCATCTGTTTTTGAAATTTTTGTTAATTAATAACTTTTAAAACTTCTAACAGAGAAAATTCCAAACCAAGTTAGCTTCACTGGGAACCTTCTATCAAACACTTATGGAAGAAATCATTCATAAGTATACATAAATTCTTTCACAAAATAGAGAAGGAGGAAATACTTCCCAACTCATTTTATGAGGCCAATACATTAACCTGTTAATGAAACCAAACAAAGACATTACAAGAAAACTCCAGACTGCTATACCTCATTAACATAGATGTATAAGTCTTCAACAAAATATTAGCAAATTCACTCCAACTATAGATGACCAAATGAGGTTTCCCCAGAAATTCGAGTTGGTTTATCATTTCAAAATTAAACAGTGTAGGGTGCCTGGGTGGCTCAGCTGTTAAGCATCTGCCTTTGGCTCAGGTCATGATCCCAGGGTCCTGGGATGGAGCCCCGCATCAGGCTCCCAGCTCGGCGGGAAGCCTGCTTCTCCCTCTCACACTCCTCTTGTGTTCCCTCTCTCACTGTGTCTCTCTCTGTCAAATAAATAAATAAAATCTTTTAAAAAGATTAAACAATGTAATTCACTCTATTAACAGAATAGAAAAGAAAAATCCATATGACCATCTAAATAGATGCAAATAAAAAAGCTTTGACAAAATTCATCATTCATTCATGAAAAGAAAATTCTCAACAAACTAGGACTATAAAGGAACTTCTTCAACCCAATAAAGGGCATCTCATGAAGCTATAGGCAACATCACCCTTAATCATGAAAGATAGGAAGCTTTCCTCTTAAGATAGGAATAACATATCTTAGTCAATGCAATAAGGCAAGAAAATGAAATTTATTTTTTTTTAATTTGAGTATAGTTGACACATGGTGTTACATTAGTTTCCGGTGTACAACATAGTGATTCCACACCTCTATATGTTATGCTGTGCTCATCACAAGTGTAGCTACCGTCCCCAAGCATGCAATGCTATAATGATACCATTGACTATATTCCCTACGTTGCACCTTTCATTCCATAACTGGAAGCCCGTATGTCCCACTCCCCTTCATTTATTTTGCCCATTTCCCCTTCTCTTCTGGGGAAAATGAAATTTTAAAAAAGCTTGTATAGGAAGAAGAAAATATGTCTTTCTTCAAAGATGACATAATAGTATACATCTTAAAAATCCTAAGGAATGTCCAAAAGCCTTCTAGAAATAATAAATAAATTTAGTAAAGCCTCAGAGTGTAATCTCAATGTAAAAACAAAAAAACAAAAAAACAAAAAAAAGGTTTTCTCTGGATACTAGCAGCAAAGAATTAAAGAGAAAAAAAATTTTTAATTGGTAATGGCACTTAAAACCATGAAATTCTATAGGCCTAACTTTAACAAAAGATTTGCAAGACCTTATACTTAAAACTACAAAACGTTGTTGAAACAAATTAAAGACCTAAGTAAGTGGAGAAGTGGAATATGCCTCATCCCATGTTCATAGGTTGGAAACTTAATATTGCTAAAATGTCAGTTCTCTGCAGGTGGGTCTACAGATTCAAAACAATCCCAACAGAAATGTCAGTAGGCATTTTTGCTTGGGTTGAAGTTGACAAGCTGATTCTAAAATTTATATGGCAGTATGAAGGCCTAGAACATCCAAAACGATTTTGAAAAAAAGATGAGAAAAGTTGTAGGACTTTACTAAGTGATACCGAGACTTTCAGTAAAACTATAGTAATCAAGACCATGGGGTGCTGGTGTCAGGACAGATCAGTAGATCTAGATTCTGAAGTGTACGTCAGAACAGAGGTCCAGAAATAGACCCTCACTTTTATGGTTACTTGATTTTTGACACAGTGGTTAGGGTTATTTGAGTGAGAAAATGACAGTCTTTACAGGAAATGGCGTCAGAACAATTGGACACCCCTACAAAAAATATGAGCTTCAACCCTTACCTCACAACCTACACAACAATTCATTTGGAACAGATTGATAGATCTAAACATAAACCATTTGATTATAAAACTTCTAGAAATAAATATAGGAGAAAAGCTTTGTGAACTTGGGATAGACAACAATGTTAGACAAGACACGTTTTTTTGTAGAAAAAGAGAAATTTGGTAAATTAGACTTTATCAAAATGAAAAAAAAACTTCTGCTGTCTGAAAGACACTGTTTAGAAAATGAAAATCCAAGACATAAACTGAGAGAAAAAAAAAATTTTTTTTTAAAGTAGGCCCCACACCCAGCATGGAGCCCAGCGTGCGGCTTGAACTCATGACCCTCATGTCAAGACATGAGCTGAGATCCAGAGTTGGATGCTCAACTGACTGAGCCACCCAGGTGCCCCGAGAAAATATTCTCCATACACATTTCTTAAAAAGGGCTTGTATAATTTCTTACAGAGGACTCAATAAGAAGAAGAAAAGAGAAAGGAAAACATATATACATGACCAAGACTTGTACACAAATGTTCGCGGCAGCTTTATTCGTAATAGCCCCAAACTGGAAATAACCTAAGTATCTAACAACAGATTAGTGAAATACACACACACACACACACACACACACACACACACACTATGGTATATCCATACAATTGAACACTACTCAGCAATAAAAGGGATAAACTCCAGTATGCATGATAGCGTGGATAAATCTCAAAAGCAGGATACTGGGCAAAAGCAGCCAGGGGAATATGCCATATTATTCCAATGAAATTTAGAAAAGGTAAATCTCATCTATAGTGACAAAAACAGATTAGTCATTGCCTGGGACCCAAGGGTAGGAAGACAGAGTGTCTGGGCAGGGGTGAGGGAACATTCTATACATTCTGTGGGCGGCATGGTTACAAGGTCGCATACATATGTCAAAAGGCATCAGATTCTACATTTAGAATGGCTGCATGTTGGGGCGCCTGGGTGGCTCCGTCAATTGAGTGTCCAACTCTTGGTTTCAGCTCAGGTCATGATCTCAGGGTCATGAGACTGATCCCCGCATCGGGCTCTGCGCTTGGCACGGAGTCTGCTTGAGATTCTCTCTCCCTCTCCCTCCTACTCACTCTCTCTCAAATAATAAATAAATAAATAAATAAATAAATAAATAAATAAATAAAATCTTAAAAAAATAGAATGGTGCATTTATTGTGTGTAAATTATGCCTCAATGAATTTGAATTAAGAAGAAAAATATAGGAAAATATTTTTATGTCAGTGAGGGTAGAGAAAGATTTTTTTTGAATAAAATGTAAAAATTATAAACCACAAAGGAAAAGGAGAATTCTACTACATTAAAATTCAAAACCTCTGCACATCAAAAGACACCACCAGCAATGTTTAAAAAGAAAAAAAAAAAACAGTCCACAGACTGGGAGAAGATATTTATAACCCATATAACTGAAAAAAGATTAGTATCCAGAGTATTTCACGAACTGATACAAATCAATAAGAAAATTACAAGTCATCTAATAGAAAAATGGCCAGGATATCATCAGGCAAATCATAGGTGAGAAAAACTGGGTAGTCCATAAATCTGTGAAGAGATAGCAAGCTCTCTATTAGACAGGAAGATATAAATAAGAATGGCACAATGTGATCATGTGGTAACTCCAACTGTCGGCAAGGACATGGGGAAATGGGAACGCTTCGTGTTCCCAGTGGGAGTGTGTCTTCCTAGAGTAATTCGGAGATGAATTTGGCAGGAGTAGGGAAGTCGAAGGTACGCTTCCCATCACCTACCAGTTCCCCATTTCACTGAATACCCCAGAGTCTTCAAGTCTAGGTGCGAAAGGAGACATTAAAATATGTTGAGCCCAGCATTGTTTATTAGTCCCAAAATGGCAATGTCATAGATTTCCATGACTTGAGCAGTGGATAACTAAAACGTAGTCTCATCATATAATGGAATAAAGTCAGTCATTAAAACGAATAACGTGCATCTATACAAGTCGACATGACAAGACCTAGAACGTCTATGCATCTTTATATTAAATATCCACATTTAGAGAGAAAGAGGGAGTAAAACAGCAAGCTACAAAAAGACACCTACTGCCCAGAAAGGGAGGTGCTTAGCAGGACCCTAAGGGAGGGGTCCCCACTGTATGGAGATAGAAGGGGGCAGTGCTGGGGTGAAGAGCTTCAAGCTGCCTGCAGATAAGGCATCTCCCGGACTCTAGGACTCTCCGACAGAGACCCAATACAAGCTTTCTATCAGCAGTACAGGCCTTTTGAACGTGTAGGTTGCTGCTGGCCGTCCCCGGCACCCTTGGCGATAAGATATGCACAAGCGCTCGAAAGCATCCCACAGCCTGAGCGCTGCAGAATTCAAGATGAGAAGCCCCCAGGGCCGCCAGCACCAGCCCACATCACAACTTGCCTTGTTTTTCTTCTCCACTACCATTCCACTCACTTTGGCTCCACGGACTTGCTTTGAGGTTTGGCATTTTTCACATTTTTAATATGAACTCAGATGCTTAAGACAGCAGCAAAAAAATCCTTAAAAAAAAAAAAAAAGACACTTCCAAAATCTACTGCCTCATTTTCCCACCTGTCCTTTGGCTCCAA
The DNA here is from genome assembly GCF_017311325.1 of Ursus maritimus. Lineage (NCBI taxonomy): Eukaryota > Metazoa > Chordata > Mammalia > Carnivora > Ursidae > Ursus > Ursus maritimus. The sequence goes on from NW_024424341.1 coordinate 40,046,266, forward strand.
AAAGGACATCCGTGTAAGAGTAGCTTGTAGGTTGTAAGTTGTAGGTTGTAACCTCTTCCATTAATGAAGAGAGGGAACCCTGCTTCCTCTTTCTCCTGCAAGCCAACCTCCGTAATCCCAAACCTTTGTGCAGAAGCAGCCCTGCTGTGATTTCCACCTTGCGACTTCGGATCCCCTGCTTGAGACAGGCTGGGGTGTGGGAAGGTGGGAGGCGGATGGGTCAGAGATTTGTCTCTGACCACGACCCTACCTGAGACTGTCTTTGTCTGTCTTCCGTGGAGAGTTTAAGAAACATTAGTATCCGAGCTGGACAGGATCAACGACACTGTTGAAGGCTCTTCTTGTATGAAATAGAGAACACTGCCAAGAGTGGGAACCGCTTCCCTGCCTTCCTGAGAGAGCCTAATACGCTCCTTCCGTCCTTCCGACCCCCTCCACCTGGCTCTCTGCCCTCGGGGCTGGCCTGTGCAGGCCACAGGAAGGGGCTCCTTTGCCTCTGGTTTCTGGTTGGGGCCAGCCCCTGGGGTCCTCCTGCTCAAGACTGGAATGAGAGAGGAGAATGCGGAGGGCATGTATTCCCTCCGGGGCCACCCTCGTTGAAGGTCACTGCCCAGACCGGCTATCACACAGCCCTCCTTTTTCCTGCCTGCTCACACCCGACTCTTGTGACAACATCCTAAAAGTGAAAGAAACCTGCAGTGCAATTTTCTTAGCAATCTCTCCTCTTCTCTTTCTCTGTGTTAGGGAAAAAACCGCCATCCTTCCCCCTCCTGTGTCTCTCTCCTGTGCTTTCACACGGAACACTTCACTGCTGACACTTCCAATCGCCAAATGTGTGTGCGTGTGCGTCGTGTTTCTGTGTGTGTGTGTGTGTGTGTGTGTGTGTGGCGACAGCAGGGGGAGTGGGAGAGGAAGAAGCAGGCTCCCAGCGGAGGAGCCCGATGCGGGACTCGATACCGCAACGCCAGGATCACGCCCTGAGCCGAAGGCAGACGCTTTAACGACTGCGCTACCCAGGCGCCCCTCCACTCTGGCACTTTCTACCTGGAGAGAGCACCAGATCCCAGAAGTGAAGGGCTCCGTCCCACAAGGGTGCCCCCCACTTCAGGTGCAAATCACAGGTCCAGGTAGCCCCCTGTGCATCAGACCCATCGGCTATAAATCAGAAGTTCCCATGACCGCCCCCCTCCCCTGGATTTAATTAATTTACTAGAATGGCTCACAGAACTCAGGAAAACAGTTCTTCACAATTACTCAGTTTATAAAAGGATCATATGATCAAGGACACCAATGAACAGCCGGACGAAGAGTTACATGGGGTGAGGTCTGCAAGGGCCCCCAGCCCAGGAGCTTCTGTCCCCGTGGAGCTGGGGTACGCCACCCACCCGATACATAGATGTGTTCACCAACCTGGAAACTCTCCAAACGCTGTACTTTCAGGGATTTTTATGGAAGCTTCATCATATAAGCACAATCGATCATTAATTCCATTTTCAAGAGAGTGGGGGTGGGGGTGGGACTGAAAATGCCAAGCTTCTGACCACGGCTTTGTCCTCCTGGTGACTAGCCCTCATCGGGGAGACCACCCGGAGTTGCCTCATTAGAACAAAGGCCACCCCATCACCCAGGCGATGACCAGGGTTTCCGGAGCCCTGTGCCAGGAACTGAGAGGGCAGAGACCAATTTGTATGCTTTATTACCTATTTCTGTCTCCCTCTGCTCGTTCATTCAGAGCATCTGTTTATGCGGCCCTGACGAGGCACCAGCGTGGGTGACAGGTCGCTGGACGCAGCCCTGCCTCCACGGGGGATGTGGTGGGCAGGTCGCAGAGCTGCGTGTGCCCCGAGCGGAGCGTTTCTGACCGCCGGGCCGTCTCAAAGCCGGCCTCTGCGTCTTTCTCTACCACAGAGTAAGGACTAAATGGGAAAAGTGACTGACGACCCCTCGGCATTCCTGAGTAACATCAGTCATTCGGGATTTCCTGAGCACTGGCCTCACACGAAAACCGTGTCGAGGGCCTCGGCGTGGGGACGGGTGCACAAGGTGGGGGACAACCCTTTTCCTCCTTGGTGAAGATTACCGTCTGTTGGGGGACGTCAGGTGAGTGGGGCCGTCTGATGGGGAAGGATTTCGTAGGGATTCCCAGGGAGAGTAGGGGAGGCCGCAGAGGAGAGATTTCACAAGTGCTCTTTGCACATGGGAGGAGACTCCTTAGGGAAAGGCCATGCAAGTGGCTTTACAAAACATGATATACATTACTGCTGGCCTCCTCAGTCATCCAGTGACGAATCAGTTCCAGACAAGGCATTCAGCGGCCAGGAAATCACCACCTGTTTCCCAGGAGCCTTGGGAACAGCTCCATTCGAAGGACCTGTGAGCAGGCCCAGGACTGAAGGGTGCAGGGCGCCTGGTGCCTTTGTGGGAGAGCTCCGTCCCCTCTTTCCTCCCGTGAAAGCCAACGACAGAACCCACAATCACAAACCAACAACCCCATACACTGTGTCACCTTCGCCCCCGCTGCGGGCCTGAGAGGGACCCTGCCCTGAGGGCTCTCAGCCTGCAGCCAGCCTGAAACCCACATCGAAGGGGCGGAAAGAAGGTGCAGGGGCTGATCCCACCCAGCGGAGGTGCTCCGTGGGCAGAGACAGAGCCGGGCCCCGAGGCTGAGTGGAGGTGGAGAGGGGGCCACGAGGATGCAGGTGCTGACACACAGTGAGTATGAGCGGGGTCCCAGGTGCTGTGCTAAGGGCCCCACGTGACCCATGGCACTCAGTCCTCCCTGAGTCCTGTGGGGTAGACACCACCATCCCCACTTACAGGAGAGGAAACCAAAGGTGAAATGGGTAAGCGACCTGCCTGCAGGGACCTGGGAATGGGTATTTGCTCCATGGTGGGGGACAGGCTTGAGAGCAGGAGGACACAGCATGGGGGACAGCCATGGGGTGCTAAGGGGTGGGGCAGCACAGACCAGGTTTGAGGAGAGGCAGGAAGTCAGTTGGGCTGGAGCAGAGGCTTGGTGAGGGGTGTTGAGAGACAGGGGAAGCCCCATGGTGAGAGCTTCCTGGGGCAGGCTGAGAGGTCAGGGCTGGAGGGGGGAGGCGGGAGGGAGGGTGGGGTGAGGACAGCCCCGCAGGCTAGGGTGCTTCAGGCAGAAGCACAACCCCCAACATCCCCTTTTCATTCACATAAAGCTGGGTTTGTTTCCATTTATCTGCTTGACTTTTCAGCCAAGATGCTGTTAGAAAAACATATTGCTCTAATTTAACCCACATGTGCATCCCCAGGACAGAGTCTAAATGGAAACGTCAGGTCCTGAGTCTTTGACCTTGTGGATGTGGCAGGGAAGGGCCGTGGCCTCAGAACGGCCCTGACCCTCCTTCCAGCGACCCTCCTAAAGCAAGTCCCCACCCCACCCACGTCCCAGGGCAGGGAGGAGGGGGTGCCCTGAGAAAGGTGGCTGGCAAGGTAGCTTCCTCGGCCTGCTTCCTGCCGCTGCCCCGAGCCGGCGGTGGGTGTGGGGAGAGGAGGTGGCCAGCAGGCATGGGGTAGGGATGGGGCCTGTGCAAGAGGGGCCTTCGACCCCCTTCCCCAGGTCTCAAAACTCCGAAGCAAGCAGAGGTGGCAGGAGGGGGTTTATCCAATCATATGGGGGAGATGCTGCCTGCAGGACCAAAACCAGGGGCACGCCAGGCCCAGGGCTCCGCGATGCGGCACAAGAACACAAGGGATCCCGCCTGAACGCCTGCTGCGCGTGATCGGCTTGGTTTTGGAAACTTGTCTTGCGGCCCCACCTCGCTGGCCGCTGGCCAGGAGGGAACAAAGCCAGCGAGCTCATTTCAATACTCTCCACCAATTCTGCTCCCGCCCCATAACTTATTTTGAACGCAATTATATTATTTGGAGGAACTGATTTCCAAAACTTAGAAAATAAGACCAATCTCACATAGATGTTTATTCCGGCCAGGGATTGGAGACACAGCACCGAAGGGTAGAGCTGAAATGTCTCACTTTGACTCGAGGCCCCAGCGCCTTCTCGGCGGCTTACAAGTCAAGTTCTTGGTGAATTCATTCACGTGGAGACGCTGATCTTCCTTCCCCAAGCTTGCCACCCCCAGCGTGCCTCCGTCGACAGCAAAACTCGCTGTCCGCTTGCTCTGGCCTTGATTTCCGAGCAGAGGCGCTTCTAAATGAGGAACCTGACGTCTTAGGTGGTGCTGGAGGGAGTGTTGACGCAAGCACCTTACATCTGCGACCCTCGGGGGACCCCTCTCGCCCTTGTGGCTTCCAAGAGCTGAGCCCCCAGAGCCTTTGGCGGCAGGGAAGGGCCAGGAGCAGCCCTCGGAACCCACCTGGACGGCATCTCAAAGGATGCTGCTGGAAAGAAGGGATTGGGATTGGGGCCGATTATAGGGTTTTCAAAATACACAAAAGTGTAAAAAGAGCAAAAGAAATGGAAGAGGTCTCTCAGACTGTCAGCATGGACTGGGATTGCAATTACTGTGCACAGACTGGAGAAGAGTCTTTGTTCGTGACGGTGACCGGTGGCCCCTGTTCATGTCTGTGACCAGGCAGTCTTCTCAGGGTCCCCTCCGCCAAAGGCAGGGCAGGGCTCCCTGGGATCTTACGTTGAAAGCTTTGAAATCTCCCAGGCTACCAGCTACTCCTCTCAATCTCCAGACAGAGTTTCATTTGGCAGCCAGGAGGTAGTCTGGGAGGGCCACCTGACTCTTGGTGGCCTTTCCTTAGCGCCCTTCCCAGAGGACCAAAAGTATGGAGGCCATTCCAGATTTTTGCAAGGACTGGTGTCCAGACCAGGCTTGAGGGGCTCTGGTTCTGTTGGGGAAGGGGTGAGGGGGAAAGGCTCAGCCCATTCCCCGGCCAGTCCTTTGATGGACCTCACTCTGAGAGGCTGGTAGGCCTACACAGTGGAGACACTTCGCAAAACCCCAGGGCCATGAGTAGGCAGAGAACCCAGAGATCCAGACCATGAGATCCACACACGTTCAGCTCTGCACCGACACACGGATCCTGAAGTGAAGGCCAAGGACCCTGCATCTTTGAGCTCACCTCCCAGGAGGCGAAAGGAAGGAAGCCCCAGGTTCAAGACCAGGTTTGGGCCTGGAAACCAGCCACTACGCACGGGCTCCAGGGAGGAAATCCAACACACAAACCTCAGGCAGCTGGTCTTAGACGTTACTTTACCTCCTTAAGTTGGGGCTGGGCCTCAATTTTGGTTTATCAGATTGGCCTTTCCAAGTTCCAGCCACCAATTAAGATGAAACTGCCCTTCACCATTAATGCAGTTGATAACTGCTGTACAGCCGTGTGCCGGGCCCCCGGCTCACGGTCACCGAGGCCGCCCATGTGCCTCTGATGGAAACTTTTTTATGGTTTGACAAGAATTTGATGTGATTATTTTTTTCCACAGAGGGCCGGGCCTCTGGACACAATGCTACACAGTAACCCTGTAATCTTGGGATTTAATCAAAACATATTCCACCAACTTATGCTGGTGCTACGAATAAATGTTTATTTTAAAACAATTTGCTCTGCTTTTTAAAAAATTTTTTTTGAATCTTTTTTCTTCTTGGAGCTAGATTTCTCCCTGCCCTAAGCCATTCTCTCCCCCTCAAAAGACCGTGTCATATGCTCAGGTTGTAATTAACCACAGAGCTGTTTCGGAGAAGGGGACAACGAGAGGACATTTGACAAAGAGTTAACAGATGTCATCTCGGAGGCTGCCGGCCCACTGCTGCTGGGTCATTTGTGGGATGGAAGCTGATTTTGCTGCTGTTGTCAACAGAGAGTAGTAATAATTATATGCAGGCTGCATTAGGCCTAACAGATTGGAGGTAGAACGTTCTGTTAAAACCCAGCTCATATCCTGTTTCTCTCCAGATACAATGGAGACGACCCCTAGCTCCCAGTTCTGAGAGTCATCCCCAAGGATGCTTACAGACTTTCCAATAGAGAAATAGGTCAGGCTCTTCCATGGCAAACGCTGCTGGGCCCGGTATGGCAAAGGGATCGGCTCTGGGCCAGTATAGGCACACTTCAGTGAGCCAGCCTCACCGCACCCCAGAGCTGCCTTTTTCCATTTGAAAAATGAAAGAATTAAATTCAAAACAAACAACTTCAATTTAACACCAAACTACAGGATAACCAATCTTAAAAATGTCACCACGTAATGGATCTTAATACCCATTGAAAACACAAAAACAGCACCATTGTTCCCCGGCAAGGCAGAGCAACCTCGCAGAATTTCAGTGAAGGAGAAAGAAGGGAAAAACACCTTATTACTTCCAACCCCTGCGAGCCATTTTGGTCTCCAAAGGTTTTAGGCTGCCCGAGGCCGTGTGTCTGCAGTGTTTCGGGAAATGACTTGCCTTTGCACGAACGCTGCTCTCTTCTGCAGCGAGCCTGCTTGCCCCCGAGCAGCGCCGCTCCATTTCTGGTTAACTCTTCCTTTCCGGGCCCGCCGCGCGCACAGGAGCAGCGCGGACAGGGGGGGTTGCTGGCGGCGGGCAGGGCCCAGGGACGGCCAAGGCCACCACAGCAGCCCGGCCTCCTGCAGGGACAAGGGGGGGCTGAGCCGCCCAAGGAGCAGCTTCTCAGCTCCAGCAGGAAGGCCGGCGACCCCTCTGCTTTTTAAGGAATCTATTCTCAAGCCAAGCTATAAAGCAGGTATCCTCAGACACACAACACAGCCAAAGCAAGGGGACAGAAATGGGACCTGGTGAGCCAAGACCGGCCAGCCCAGCCTCTCGGGATCCCCGGGAGGGCCAGCTTACGCCTCTGCCACAGGCCCACGCAGGACAGTCTCCTTCTGGTTAGCACGGAGCGAGCAGGGTCCGGCCTGCTGAGCAGGGCAGGACTCGGACTTGAGGACACTTAGGTCCCCCGGGACACTGACCGAGGGAAGCAAAGTGACAGCAACACGTCCGCCCGCACATCTGAGCGGGGAGACGACAGAAAACCGCTTAGCACTTAAGAGGTTAATACAATTCCTAAGTGTTCGGCAATCACTGCAATTTAGTGCCATTTCGATTATTACACAATAAACAGACCCTGTTGTCTGGAAGCAAATTTTTATGAGTATAGCTGAAGGGGCTGCAACTTATTTAGCTGCTGAAACTCGCAGGGAAGGAGCATTTCCGAATGCTAAGACCACGGATCAGAAATGCAGGTAGCACGCTGAGGTTATTCTTGGGTCACTGCTCTCGCAGCTCAACACCCTGACCTTTAAAATGAGGATATCGTTAAAAGGAGATAAAGTTCACCAAAGTGTTCTTTAAACAGAACCATTTTAATAACGATATGGTTGAGTTTCCGAGGGAAGGATTTGGGGATTTTTAGAAACATGTTATGTTCAGGAAAGAACATCATGTTAACATGGGCTGGGAATACGTAAACCATTTGCATACCTCGAATAGACATTATACACGCCACACACACACACACACACACACGCCCAGGGGCATGCATGCACTCCCAAAACAGCCAGTTATCCGCGCTGGGCCCTGCTGTCTTTCATAGGTACTTGGGTACAATCATCACAAACCAGATCACATTCCTAATATAACAAGAGACCCAAACATTGAAACCGGAGAACAGGGAGGTGGGAGATACGGCAGCTCTCAAAGCCTGTGCAAAATTTCACTACACACTCAACTCCGAGAGGCACTTCTTCCCCACGCCCCCCAAGGCATAGAGGGGTTCAGCTCTGTGGAGGAAGAGAGCCTCGCCCCAGCTCCACTCATGGAGGAAGGAAAACACCCAAAATATACTTCAAGATTCAAGGTTAAAATGTGCACAGAGCCTTCATGTGTGCACATTTTAAGACTTGCAAAGGGCTCTCACAGTGATGAGGTGCGAAGCAGTCGCTGAGTGAGGCTAGGAGGTTATTTTTACTCCCATTTTACAGATGACATAACTGAGGCCCCACCCGAGAAGAAACAGCTTGGTTAGCCCACACCAACAGCCGCTGTATTCTAGGAACCCCTCCCAGAGCGGATGAAATCTCAGAAGGAAGGTCTAGGCTCCGTCGTCTGGGGGAATTGGACAAGCTTATAGTTAACCCGTAGGAACTGGGCTTCTCACCGCACAAGGTCCCTAGGACCCAAGGAGCTTAATGTGGGCAGTATGGGAGGCAGGGCAAAGCTGAGAAGTCCACCCTGATCCCAGGGTACGTATGCCTGCGGCGGAGGGAGATGAGTCCTGGTGGCAGGGAGGGCACCTCGTGCCCAGGGGGCTGGGCTGGATCCTGCGACTGCGTTAGCCTGGCTCACAGCAGGTGGTACAGAACGCAGGAAGGAGGTCTCAGCTGCAAAGATAGGCAAGAGTTTCCACCCCCCACCTCCAGCAGATCAGCATCAAGTGGTGAGAGGGGCACACCCTGAGACACCCCAATTTGGGTCATGTTTCTTAGTGTATAGCATCCTTCCTTGGTCTCTCAAAAATGTCGATGCTCCTTGAAGGGGTAACATTCAGTTCCTGATGTGAGTTTATGAGATACTCCCCACCATCCTCCAGTCTGTCCGTCCATCCATCCATCCATCCATCCTTCTGCTCAACAGCTCCTTCCCAGACACCCATTCCATGTCCGGCCAGGTTCTAGGTGCTGGAGTGATAAGAGGTCCCTCCAACATGAGGGAAGTACTTTGAGGGGGCTGGAGACTAAGAGAGGGGACATCACTCTGGGAGACCCAGAGGTGAGGGAGCCACCATGTTTGGACACCCTGCTGGCCCCCATGTTGCTTGGACCACTATGAGAGATGGTTCACAGTGTTGGGTCCCTTGAACATTAATCATCTCCACAAGGGGTCAAGTCTCCTTTCCTTTCAGAGAGGAAAACGCAATTCATGATCATTGCATGGGGAGAGAGATGGCAGTGTAGGGAAGGCATGTAGGAAAAACAGCAATCAGAGGACAGTGACAAGGGCAGCCACAGACTCCCAAATATTCTGCATCAGATGCCCTTTAGAGACCCAGGCAAGACCTATTAGGAGCACAAATGCCACCAGGCTTGGAGCTGTCTTGTCCCCAAGCTCCACCCCTATTCTGAATTCTCTTTGAAACATTGTTAGTAATTGGCCGTTCAAAACAACTGTGTGCTTATAAAGCCATCGCCCATATGGTCCAGGCTCAGGGCAGCATCTCAGACAAAGAAAAACAATCCACCAACTGAAATGTAGAATTGACCCTTGAAGGACATGGGAGTAATAGGGGTGCTGACCCCCTGGACACAGTCAAAAATCCAGGTATAACTTTTGACTCCCCCAAACCTTAACTCCTAATGGTCTACTATCTCCTGGAAGTCTTAACAATAACATAAGCATCACGTAGCACATGTTGTGTATGCTATTCATACTGCGTACTGTGTTCTTACAATAAAGTGAGCTAGAGAAAAGAAAATGTTGTTAAGAAAATCGTAAGGAAGAGAAAATACATTTACAGCACTATATTGTATTTACTGAAAATAATATCCGTATATAACTGGATCTTCGTGGTTCGAACCCGTGTTTTCCAGGGTCAGCTGTCATTTCAAACTAAGCCAACTTCAGTCCTGACATTTCTCAAACAGTCGGAAGGAGATGCATAGACCACAGCACCGCTTCTGAAATCTGCCCCTTGTCTCCTGCTTCTTCCCTGGTGTACTTTCCCACATTCCCCAGTACTGTCCCCCAGGCCTCTCCCTCTTGACCCTGACTTTCTCTCTCTTTCCCTTTCTTTCTGGTTCTTCTGTACAAAAACCCCGAAGGACTGGCCTGGCTGGCCAGAGGGGGAAGTTGCCGGATGATCCTGGGCCCCTTGGACCCCTCATCTGCAAAATGGGGATAAGACCATGCCCTTCTATGGGTGTGTGGTAAGAATTAAAGGAAAAAACATAAACAAAACATTTACTAAAAAATTGATACATGGTGGGCAATTAATGAATAACTTTCCATATACGAAAATCATTACAGATTTTATTATTTCAAAAGTGTTCATGATTTCACATAAAACGATTCTGTATATTAAAAAAATTGACTCAGGAATTTGGGAGAATGTTCTCCTAGTTTATGGCAAGGCGAACTGGAAAGTGAAATTACTATTATGCAATGTTTTCCCCCCAATAATTCCCGTGTTAATATTCAAATGAAAATGGGCTCCCAAATTTCTGCATTTTTATCATGTGTGTCTGTGCTAGCTAGCATTTATGTTATATTCTGAATTAACAAACATCAAACGCTAAAAAATTACATATGCATAAAAATGGGGAAAGGGATATGCATCTTTTGTAAATCTCAGTGGAACACACTCAAACCTCTAGCCCTACCAGATACTCCCAGCTCAAACCACATGGTAATTTTGGAATAAGGAGCATTAATGAGTACAAAACAATGAGAAGGCGGTTTGGGCATGTGATAAGAAAATAAAATAAAACAAATCTTTAAATCAGGCCATCCTTATCATTGGGTGCCCCCTAATGAATATCACTCTCCGTGAAGAACCTTCTGGCTCGCTCACGTTCTTTCTGATGGTTAACATCCCATTCAAGTCACCTTGTGTCACCCGAAGTTAATGCGAATCCAAAACAAAATAAAGAGGAGAGAATGTCAAAAGAACAAACTTTTAAACTCTGCACTTTTTATTATTAGATGCTATTCCTAACTTGTTAAAATTGATCAAATAGAAAGCTGTGAAAAGAGAAAAAAATTAAGCCGACTAGAAAAGTGTGACTTGGATTTAATATTTTATAATTGCCAAGGGACATACTGAGATCAATGAATTTTTGCCTGAGATGAACGTCAGAAAGAGATGTACTTCAGTCTTTTAGGGAACATTGGTCTATTTAATTCTTGTGTCTGATGCATGTGAAATAGGCCCTGCCTCGGCCTTCTCCCTTTGCCGGGGGCATTGCCGGCAGCGGACATTACCACTTTTAATAGGCCGCTGTCTGAGGAGTGGCAAGGGATCCCATGACCCATCGACTCTAATGGGTCTGCCTGTTCATTCACTTACACCTTGTTTTCCAGCTAATTTTAGTTTTGCATGCTGAGTTGTTTCACTTTGAATTAAATGAAAAGAAACAAAGGAAAAAGCCAGTGCGGCTAATAAACCATGATTATGTCTGCGGCCCCTCTCAACAGGCTTCTTCCACATCCCAGGTACACCATCTGAGAACGGATTCACTGTGGCATTTTCTCCACTTGTTGACGGAATTAACGTTTTATTCATGCTCAAATTTAGAGGAAAAATTAGATTATTCAAATCACTTTACGTATAATGTGCAGTTGTTTGCAGTCCATCTAAAGGCCCAGCCTCGGGCCCCAGATGTCCTCAGATTTCAGACACTGGTCAGTGACTTCTCCTACCTGGGGAGTCACCCCAGAGCTCTCGGCAGGGTCATACAAACAGGACAGATGCCCACATGCTTTGCTTTGGCTAATGAAAAACCAGAGAGACACAAGGAGACCAGGGCTGAGTGTCCTCCAACAGAATTAATAAAAGTCACTGGTTGAAAAACATCCTCCCTCCCAAACTCTCTCCTTATGCTGGGAGAGCTTGAAAAGGATTCCAAAAACTTTTAGGCTAATACCTGCCAAGGAACATGAGAGGGACAAGGGTGTCCAAGATAGGAGAGAAGGAAAAATAGGGCCAGGTTCCCCACATTTTCCACTGTGGGGTATTGTCACAAAGATCCTGTGTGCAGAAAGGGTGGGCAGTGCCCACCCATGCCCCAGGGGGACTCCTGCCCATTCCTCTCAGTCCCAGCAGGTTCCAGGGGCTGCCCCTCCCCGCCACAGGTAAGGCCGGCCTCGGTGCGAAGCTGGCAGCCTGAGCTCCAAGAGGCATCCTCTACATGTGAGGAGGGCTGCTATTCCCCAGGGACCAGATGATTCTCCTCTAAATAGCCCATGCCCCGAGCTCACTGCCCCTAGGATGGAACCATCCTGTGATCCTGAGTCGTCTCCTAGCAGAGAATTACTATGATTGTTGCCCAATCAGGAGCTAAGATAATTTACAAAATAATCTGGAAAATTCGGAGAGAATTTAGACTAGCCGGGAGGACTAGAACGTGATCTGTCATGGAATCTAATAAAAATAGGGCCCTCCGAGTGTTCACCAGAATGTCAACAGCTATCTGAACGAAAGCCCTTTCAGACGAAACAATCGCCTGATGCCTACTTTTGCCCTCGCGCAATTAAAACAGGGTAATTTTTTAGCCTGTTTCTCTCAGCGATAATCTGTCACTATAAGAAGAAAGGCCCTTAGCGTCCCAGCTGTATCCAGTTTCACACAATGGCTTTTCTTCTACCGATTCTCCGTGCAGCCGGAAGTCAGGCAGCTCAGACTTTGCAGCCCTGGCTTTCTTAGACTCCCGTTCCCGATCCACGATTGCTTCCCCAAATCATCCAAACAGTCTTTCCTTCATGCAGCAGGAGCTCTTCAGCAAAGATGCACTGACTTTCAGGGGACGCAAAGCACTGGACTGGGGTGCTCCGATGCTGGTGCGGAGCTGAGGCAGACGAGCTTCGATTGGCTAAAGAAAGGAAGAAACGCAGTGCGGAGGGTCCCCAGCTTACCTCCCTGCACAGTGCCATTCTGCCCTGCTGCTCAACCCAGAGTCTCAGGGGCCCTGTCTCTTATCGATACCCAGCTCACGGGAAAACAGTGCACAGGTCCACAATCCTTGCCTTGCAGCCCAACCCCAGCACAGCCTCACCACACAGGAAACTATCAGCCCCGGAATAATTACCTTCCCCCTCCACGCGTGTGCGCGGACCTGGATCCTCGCTCTCAGACCCCGTGTGCAAAGCAGACGGGGAACAACAGACTCAAGTTGGAAGTGATTTACTTCATTAGCTGGGATTACAAGTTTAACTTACAAACCAGAGGTCAAAATTTCTCATTAACAAGGGGGCCGTGAATCGCTGCAGGCTTTGGTTCAAGAGGAGACCACTCTTATTACTAACTACACATTTCAATCTGTCTTTGATGTTCTCCTTCTTCCCTCCTCCCTTTTATTTTTTGGCAGAGGAGCTAATTTTAATTGTGGCACTGCAACAAGGCTCCCTCCATCCCGGGGAGCAGCCTCCTGTCTGCTGCCGAGTGCCAGGCTGCGAGATTGGGTGCAGCCCACTGCTCAGGGCACATTTTAATGGTTCTTCTTTCCTACAAGGCTTGGATTGTTTTCCACGTGATTCTGGTTAATTTCGCTGCGGGAAAGGGCATCGGTTTTCCTTGCGAGCTTCTGATCCGTCTGCCTCAGAGAGGTGAAATATATTAAAACGGAGAAGGAGGCGTCATTCTAACTGTCCCAACGCAAAGACCAGATCCGGCACATTCTCCCGCGCCCGGAATAGAGAGAGGAGTTTGACAGAGACCACTGTGCTGTAAGAAAGTGTTCTCTTGCAAAACACCAGCTCTCCTTGTTTACAAAACACTCGGACTGCTCTTCACACGCCTCTTCTCTTCAAAACCACTGCCAAGGGTTAAAAGAAGCAACTGAAATGAGATAAAACCTTTGCAGAGGACGCTATACTTGGAATCTCAAAATCCAGCCCCACAAAGAGGAACAGGAAGAAAATAGAGCAGCCTCTCTCGGTGTGTAGCACAAATAATAGAACGCTTAACAGGCACTTTCAATTTCTAAAGCCCACGACCCCCAAGCAAGGCACGGTGGCACAGTGACCATTTTAACTGGAACAGGGCTTCGAACAGAGTCACTGATGGAAGTGATTACGATATCTAATTATTTAGTAGCATGGCAGTTATAGAGAATAACTAAATTGTTATTCCGGTCTAGTCTGGGAAGAAGGTCACATTCAAACCACATAAGCTCTAAATACTCCTCGGTTACTATTAATGTGCGGGGACGTTGCCGTTAATGTTTGTTCTCCCCGAGAAATGTTTTCTTAGTCCCCGTGTGAAGAGTCAGCCCACGGGTACCGCAGAGAGCACGGCTGAGTGCCCAGTGCCCAGCCAAGAGGGGGCCACGCTGCCCCCCGATGCAGAGGGCAGGGTCGACTGCTGGAATCCCGGCTGGCCCACTTGGCCGCACCCAACCGCAGCCACGTTCCAGGCAAGGCAGTGTGCCGTGGGGAAGAAAACTCAGCGTGCAAAATGAGCATGACAAGGCGGGGGGGGGGGGGGGGGGGGGTT
>NW_024424341.1:40060423-40086841 GCF_017311325.1 Ursus maritimus
GGGGGGGGGGAGTGCGGTTCGGTGGGGGTTGTGCACAGGACCACCCGGTTCCCCTTCTGTGCCCCTAGGGGGTTTCACATCCTTGAAGGGATGACTACTTTGCTTTTCTGCTTAATGTTCAGTATTAGTCCCTTGACGTCTCTAGTTCCCTTTAAAAAGATCCTGGTTAGAGCATAAGGAATCTGTTTGACCTGGAGGTGAAGAGTGGTTCTCAGCTGGGGACAGTCAAAGGCTCAGACCTAGGAAGCCCTAGTGGCTCCAGGTCGCAGGGGCCCGAGGCAGCCTGGTCATCTGGGCTGGCGGCTACTTCCTGCTGCCCGGCAGCACCCCGGGCCAGGCCAGCCGGTCACCTTGACCAGGCTGCTGGGGCATCTCTGCCACGCTGGGGGCTTTTCAGCTTCACCAGGGGGCTATCTTAACAGCAAGACATCTTAGAAAGGTCATTATTGCTGGTCTGATTTCAAATAGGCACCACAGTGAAGGGCTGTCTTTGTGTGGGATTAATTTTAAAACCTCAGGATTTGATGTCAGTGGGAAAGAACCAGTGTGGGACTCACACTGCTGCCTTCTGCTTCTGGCCAGAGCCGGGGGCTCGTTTCTTAGGAGATGAAAACTCTGACAAGCCCTTCAGTCAAGCTGAAAGCAGGCAGCAGTCCAACAACACCCACAGGCCTCCCGGGCATCCTGTGACCCCTCCGAAAAGTCACATTCACTTTGCTCTTGAGAAAGGAAAAATAATGCTGGAGGCACTTTATTTTAAACCATGTGAAATAAGGAAATGTGAAGATGCGAAAATGAAGTGGAAAAAAAAAGTTAGAATTCATTTCTGTCCTTTGCAATGGCTTAGAAGCCAAACCAGTTCATTTTGAAAGAGTGTAAAAATCTGATCCATTCACCAGCAGGCAGAGACTACAAAATGCTTAAGGTAAAATATGTAAATATGTAAAATTATCTGTTGAAAACCATCTCCTTTTGTGCTTGAAAGAATTTTTTAAAGCATCTTTATTTCTTTTCTGCATTAATAAACTGTTGAACAGAAAAGTTACTTTCTGGCAAAACAACAAAACCAAGGTGCTGAAAATAGAGCGAATCTACGGTGAAGTCCACAGATAAAGGGAAGGACAAAAAGGATTCTACCTTATCGTTCGCCTATATGGCATTTTTAGTAATAATTTAAAGAATACCATTACTATAACAAATTACAGAATCCATGTTTCAAAAGCAGCATCTGCCTGAAAGCTTGAAACAAAACCCTCCTCCCAGACTGCATGACCTTTTCTTTCGGACGTGGGGTCCTTCTCCCTAGACCCCTCCACCTCCCCCGACCCAGCACCCCCCGCCCCATGTCCTAGCTGGAGGAACTGGAGGCCCCTCAGCCGTGCGTTTAAACACATACACAAATAATTGGCCACAAACAGCTTATCTGGTTTCTAAATATTCTCAAGTTTGCCTTAAAAAAAATACGTAAGAGAATGGTAAAAGACACGCATATGCTGTAGCACCATCGTTCGTTTAGTTTGGCTTAAATATATTTTATCACAACAGAAATGGTTTTCCTCACATGACTTCTAACTTCCAGAAATAGTTCCGTGGGGTCCCCCCCCCAATTCCATTTCTTTGGGGAGGGGTTTAACCAACGAATGGAGTGTCTCATCAAACGAACATCTAGATTGTGATGTTTCCTGTCTCTTCCTGGGTGGAACATCCTTGCCAGCTGGATACCCAGCGCCATCAGCCACGAACGGGGGGATGTGCCTGAGATTGAGAATGGTGTCTGTCTGAGAGCAGATCAACGGAGCTTTCAAGCCAGGTGTACAGAAAGCTCAGCTCCTACAGGGGCAGACGTGATATACACCCGAACCTGTCGTTATTTATTGTAACAGCATCGTTGGGGGGATGGGAAGGCACTTAGAGCTGAAAAATTGCTCTCAGTTTTGCAAACCCTTGGGTATTTTCTGGAAGATCAGACAGTAGAAAGGAGAGGGCTTTCTCAGAACAGTTTGCAAAGCTGCTTTTTCTACTGTAAACTCTCCTGCTCCTATCCCTTGTTTCCATGCTTTGCTTTGTTTAAATCTCTCATTTCCTCAACAGGGTCACCTAGAAAATAAGTTTTTTAAAAATCATACACACACACACACACACTCAAAAGATACTTGTCCAGGAAGGGTTCCCAGCTCCTGCCCACGCTGATGCAGGGAAGTTCACAGAGCCCAGCTCCCAGCTCCCTTCCCCTGGACCAGGCCAAACCTAGAGCTGCCCCAGAGAGCCCAGAAAGGAGGATGCTAGGAGCCCAAAAGTTCCTGATGGGTCAGTAAGATTGCGCTAGAAGCCAGCGTGTAAGGTGTTGATGTTTTGCTCATCATAGATGTTTTTTTCATTAATTCTTATTTTTAAAATTTGCATTAAAATATTTATCTCAATTACGGAGTATTTTGGCATTTTCTTAAAATTTTTCCAACGACAAGTGCCTCGCCCCCCTCTCTCTGATCCTAGCCTTACTGTGGGGAATGGGTACCCCACTAGCTGTGCAGAATCCTGCCTGGACCAGCCAACATGGCGGAGGAGCAGCCATTTCTCCCAACACCCCTCCCTAGAGGGCGGGAAGCGATTTCTCTACTGGTCTTTCTCCAACTGGGTTCACTGCAATCTCTCTTCTTAGGCCTCATCCCTTCATAAAGATTTCCTAAACAATAAAACTCTCAACTTGAAGAAATCCAGGATGGGAAAGAGTTACTGAATTAAAACAGAGCCTTTCTTGTACAGGACACTAGAGTCCATTATTCTAAGTACTATCAGAAACCGCAGTCTGTAAAGGACTGTGTTCTGATAAAGGTCTTAAAAAGACAGGAGGAGATGAATTACTAGCACCATGGTTATCAGCCACCTCCATCTCTTGCTGGGTGCCTTTCATGGATTTCAGGGCTCTACACATTTATTTTGCTTAGTTCCCAGCAAATCAGAGGTTGCGCACAGTTACACATACTAGTCATGGGGCACGGCGAGGATGTGAAGTCAGACCGGACTGCAAAGCCCACATGCCAAGGAGACTTGGAGATAAGTTTGATTTTACTCTTTCTTGTACATTTCACTGGCCTAACTCCGGGCACGGATGCTGAGCCCAGTGCTGATGTCTGGCCAGCTGAGGCTCTCCACCACCAACACCTGTAAGCCTGAGGCTCCACTAAGGAGCCCCCAGCATCACCCAGCAGAGGCCGATTCCCCACCCACATGGCCGTGGGCGGAGGGGGGCCCTTCTGCCCTGCTAGGCAGCCCCGGACATCAAAGGCGTGCCCAGGACCAGAATCCACTTCCTCTGGGTGATGACTTCAGAGCGGTCAGCAGCAGGAGCACTGATTTTTAATTCTGGGTCCCTATGCAGTAATAATCAAGAGAAGCAGTAAGATAAACAGATCTCCAGCTTAAAAAGAGAACAGGAGGGGTGTGGGGAGGAACGTTGGTTGTCGCAACTAGAAACTTAAGCATCAAGAAATGCACGTCTGTTTGTCATGCTCCCAGCCTGCCTGCCAAAAAGTCAGCGAGGCCAAGATTGGAACAGTCACCGACCAGGGCTCTTCACCTTCCCTCCTTCCTGGGGGTCCGGTCTGCCGGCTCCATGCCCTTTTCTCCCCCAGGCCAGCCCCAGAGGGTAATATGCTCCTAGCACCCTCACTTCCATTCCTTCTCCACAACTCCCTCAGCTTCTCCCCTCCTATTCTGCCAAGAACCCCCACCGGCACTGTTGGTTCAAGCCCCCCACCCCCTGACCAAGCCTCTTTTAAAAATTAACCTTCATCCTTCTTGAGGTATGTTAACCCATGTGCCTCCAAAAAAACCTATTGCATGTACAGAGGGCTCAAGTCCCCCAGGACTCCTATCATCCATGACTTCTTCTCAGTCTTCTCAAAGGTAACCTCTCAGTCTGTATACAGTCGACCCTTGAATAACACGGGTTGGAACCGCGCGGCCCGCTGATACAGGATTTGTTCTCAAAGAGTGCAGTACAGTGCTGTAAATGTATTTTCTCTTCCTTATGATTTCTTAACATTTTCTTTTCTCTAGCTTACTTTATTGTATACAATACAGTCTATAATTCAGATCACATATAAAACACAGGTTAAGTGACTGTCGATGTCATCAGTCAACAGCAGGCTCCTAGTAGCCAAAAGTTTCGGGGAGGTTTTGGGGAGTCAGAAGTGATACATGGACATTCTACTGCACGAGGGTGTTGGTATCCCTAACCCCCACATTGTTCAAGGGTCAACTGTATGTGTTTTCCTGAATTTTTCTATGCTTTTACAGCATACATGGGACTCCACTAGAACTATGTAGTATTACTTTTTATTGACGAACTTACATATATTGTTGTGCAGTGTGTGATTGCTGGTTTATCCTTGTTTTTTACTCAATGGTACATCTTAGAAATCTATTTGCACACATGGAGGTCATTCAAAAATGGCTGTATGGAACTCCATGCTAGGAAGAGGCCTCAGTCTACTCGGGCATTCCAATATTGATGGGCACGTAGGTGTCTGCTGCTATAACGGCTGTGGCAACGATCCTCTATGCACATAAGATTTCCTGAGGAGAGATACAGCCGCAGCAGAACTGCTGGGCTGCAGGCTAGGCACATGGCTGAAGGACACTGCCGGGCCCTCCAGGACAGGTGCACAAGTGTATGGTCCAGTTGCACCTGAGGGCAGTATCCCGACATCCTCATGGTGCCTGATGCCATTAGACTTGTAAATTTCTGCTCATTTGATGGAGTGACAAATGCATTCAACTTGTATTTTAAGATTTGGCAGGATTGAGCATCTTTTTGTAATAAATTTTTACAAGACATTTTCCATGCATCTTCAGTGAATTGCCTGTTCATATTCTTTGCCCCATTTAAAAATAAAAATGAGTTGGGACACCTGGGTGGCTCAGTCGGTTAAGTGTCTGCCTTTGGCTCACATCTTAATCCTGGGGGTTCTGGGATGGAGCCCCACATCGGGATCCTTGCTCAGCAGGGAGTCTGCTTCTCTCTCTCCCTCTGCCCCTTCTCCCACTTGTGCTCATGCTCTCTCTCACTCTCAAATAAATAAAATTTTTTAAAAAATTAAAATTAAAAAATGAGTATTTTGTCTTTTTGCAGAATTCACATTTTCTCCCGTTTGAGCACACAGCAGCTACTCCAGACGTGTGGGATCTCAAGCCACTCTGTTTACTTTGCACATGGGCATAGCAGCTCTGGGCCTTCCCATGGCTCTGACATATTCCTTTGAAGGGGATCAAACATCACTTCTCCTGGGAGGCCATGGCATTTGAGGATCACAGATCCTGAAGCCAGAGGCGACAGCAGCTGGCACTGACAAGGAGCCTCTTAAAGGCAGGGCGACTCCAGAACATGCCACACCTCGGGCCCCACTGCTCTGCCCCCGTGGGTTTTTCACAACTAGCTGGGGCTTTCCCCGGGATCTGTGCAGCCTCTAGTGGGCCAGCCCCCGCCCTGGCCTCAGCCCAGTGTCCGGGGCCCCAGGGGGCCTGCAGGGGCCTTCCCCAGCTGAGTGCCTACCGTGTGCAAGCCCTAGGCAAGGTGGCCCACAGTCACCCCCTTTGTTTGACCCGGTACATTGACAGACGCCAACACTGAAGTCCACCAGTTGCTCCAAACTTCCAGCGGGGCCCTGGGAAGAATGGGATCCAAACTCAGATCAGCCCGCCTGCCGTATCCATGCCCATCTGCACTGGGCGGGTTGCTCCTGGAAGCTGAGGTGCAATCAGTGTGACCAGGGCCCAGCCACAGCGTCTGGCACCCTCACTCAGCACCCACACCCTGTCCACGGTGCAAGCAGCCCTCGTCCTCTGCCTGAGCTGCTGTAGGCAGAGCACTGGGGTCACCAAGTCCTCAGTGAGGGAATCCCTCGCCTTCCCCCTCCCCGTGGTCCCCCCTCAGAGGATGCTGAGTAACAGGTGCACACAGGGAGAGTCATCCCTGAGCTGGGAAGGCCTTCGGTGGAGGCCCACAGTCAGCCAGAGACCCAGCCACCCTGGGTGCCCCTGCCCCGAGAGCTCAAGACGGGGGGGTGGGGGGGGGCATGGGTTCCTGAAGGCCAACAGACCAAATTTTGGTCAAATTCTAATAAATCTTCCACTCAATATTAACATTTAATACTGAAAAGTACTAATGGTGACCTGATTCCCTCTTTTGAATTCCAGCCCTCTCAGATAGGCTATCTCTCGAGGTGACAAGCCGTGGTACCTGAATTCATTACTGCCTGATTAATTATGCTGCCTTTGTACAAGGGAAACGGGGACTTCAATCAGCCACAGTCATCATCCCCAGGCCGCTGCCTTGTCAGGCCGGCCACTGTCAGAGAGCCTGGCCCCGCGCCCGATGCGGGGGTGGCCAGGAAGCTGGGAGTGGTGGCTGGCTGGCTGGGGCTGCCAGCAGTCAGAGGGCCTGGGATTTCGGGCTCTTTCTGCGCACACACACACACACACACACACACATGCAAAAGAATAAAGAAAAGAAAAAGAAAGGATATTTGAGCAGTCAAGGGAGCTGAGTCAGGTCCAGAGGCTACAGAGCAGAGATATCTACTCTGCTCCAGGAGGGGTCTGACCAGGAAGCCTCCCCTGGATTCTCTGAAACTCAGTAGCATCCCTTCAGGGTGCAGCACAGGGACTCAGAACGTGCTGTTGAAAGCAAAAAGTTTCCCTTGGGCCACACAGCCACGTTGGTAAGGGTGAAGGTTAACTTGCAACGCCAGCTACCCAACTTGAGGGTGGGCACGGCTCTGGTGGGAATCAGAGTGGAGCCTCGACATCTGGGGTGGGGGCTGGGCAGCTCCAGGCACCAAGGCCAGGTGAGAACCACCCCCCAACTTTGCTGGGCTGTTCATCTGCCAGAACGTTCCTGCTGTGGTCCTTTGTCCTATGCGTTCGGCATTTGTCAAGGTCTACAAAGTCGTGAAACACAGTCATATTTAGGGAGTTGCAGAGTGATGTATTTTTTCACAGAAGAAAAGACTAGATAGCTTTGTAAATGTCAGTTCCCCACCCTTACCCTGAGGCTTCAAGTGTGGAGAACAGAAGGGGCAGATGCCAGCCTGAGTGCCCTGTGAGCCTTGTGCTCAGCCGGTCTCGTGTTGAATCCTACCCTATTATGGGTGTGCTGTGTGACCGTGGCCAAGTCACCTACCCTGTCTGAGCCTTGGTTTCAGAGAGACAGCACTATGTGCCCCACAGGGTGGTTGTGAGAGTTACATAAGGGAGCATACATGAAACCCTTGTTTTTGCCCCCGACTACCTCCGGACATAGGCCAGCTCGATCCAGCTGTTTTGGGTGCCACTTTGTCAAAGCCAAGCAGTGAAAACACGAAATGCTGCTCTTCCTTGCTAAGCTGTGCATCAAGCCACCAGCCCGCTGGGAAGCTTCGGGGCCTGGGAGAACATGCAGCACGGGGCAGTTTTATAAAACCTTGTTTTGAGGCCAGACCAGAGCAATCCCCATGCCCCCTGCCCCGGCTGCCCTCCCTGGAGGCTTCGCTGGTCTCCCCACAGGCCACCTGGCAGGTGTGGTCACAGGGTCACCTCCGCAGGGTGGGAAGGGAGGATGCAGGCCCCAGAAAGGCCCAGGGCTGTCGCTCCCGTCCTGGGGAGAGGTGGGTGTGTGAGGAGGTGCAGCTAGGGAAGCCATGAAGAGTCGGCAGTGTTGCGGGGGCACTAGGAGATGGGGCATGAGCATCACCCATCAGAAGCCAGGCCTGGTGTTCAGCCAAGGTGGCAGTTTAGGTCCAGCCTGCTCAGAAGCAGTCACAAGCCGAGCACCAGGAATCCTCCAGTGGTCAGAAGTGCTGAGGCGTGGGCACCCCCACTCAGACCGTGGTGCAGGCCCAGCGCCCTAAAACTCACGGGGTGAGGTCCCACCAGAGACCCAGAAAGAAAGATCTAGTAGCTGGAGTCTGCTGAAGACGGAGGGAAGGGGGCTGGGCCAGGGAGACTGAGCTAAGTCCATAGGAGGGAAAAACAGGGCACCAAACTCCGTAAGCTGTCTCTTTTCAGCCTCTGAACCTACAAGGTTCAAATGTGAGGTTTGACAAGCACTTAACTTGGGAAGTTATGAAAGATACAAAGGCCACTTCATCAGTGACTTGACCTTCAGGCTGGAGCAGCAGCCACCTTCCTTAGCTTTCCAGGTGTCTGGACACATGCTCTGCACGACCTAGGACAGTGATCTCCACCCTAACTCACTTGGAAAAAGCATGGAGCCTGCTTGAAGCCATTTTTCTCAAGGGAGAGTGGCCCCTCCTCATTCTGGCTGTGAACCTATCAAAGGACCTCTGAAAAGACAGGGGAGGGGGCTGCTGAATAGACAGCAGAACAGTGGCTCTTAACTTGCTAACCCTTTGGAATCACACTATGCCCATTACACTGGCAAGAGACTAAGAGATTTGCCCAGGAAACAAAAAACCAACAGTTATGGACTGGATTGTGCTCCCCAAAATTCATATGTTGAAACCCTAATCCCCAGTATGATGGTATTTGGTGTGGGACCTTTGGGAGGTAAGTAGGGTTAGAGGGGGAGGTGAGGGTGGCGTTTTCATGATGGGATTAGTGGCCTCATGAGATAGCAGCGAGCTCACTCTCTCTCTCTCCCTGCCAGGTGGTGACACTGAGAAGCCAGCCGTCTATAAGCCAGAAGAAGAGCTCTCACCAGAACCCAACTGTACCGGAACTTTGATCTCAGACTTCCAGCCTCCAGAACTTAGAGAAAATAAATGTTATTCAAGCCACCCAGTCTATGGTATTTTGTTAGGGCAGCATGAGCTGACAAAGATACTCAGGAATGGTTTTCTCTTCTCTTTTCTGCTGTGTGGCCCTAAAGCCCCACTGTAAGCCAAAATGACTAGGCGAGCACCTGGCACAGAGTTCTTAATGGCTATGGAATCTCCTGGAAACTATCGAGGAAATACTAGGACCGTGATGACGAGAGGATCACCCCCAGGAACCAAGGCCTTCTTCACCCATCTTCCCAAGAGCTCTGTCTCATCACTTGTCAACAGAGGACAGGCTGCTACAAAGTCCCAAAGATAGGAATGCTGAGGGGTAAGCAAGGTATAGAGGAAGCACTAGGCTCCGACCCAGCTGGGACATCTGGGCATTTCCGCCCATCAGTACGGCAGGTGCAGAGTCTCAAGTATATCCCTGGTCTCCTCATATTGCTTCACAAATGCTACCCCTAAGCCCAAGTGTGGAGGAAGGTCTCCGGGACACCTACTTGTCAGCTGTTATGCCAGGAAGAACACTGGACCAAGAGTGACAAGATTTGGTGTTTCCAGATCAGCTCCTCAATTTATAAGCTGGGCTCTCAGGGCAAGTTCCTTAACCTCTCTGTGCCTTAATTTCCTATGTATAAAGTGTACCCACACCCCTCCCATTAGGTTATTATGGGATCAATGAGATCACAAATAATGGGGGCTCTGTAAAAGTTCGTCCCCATTTCCCCCTTTTCCTACCTTGGCCTCTGTATTTGCCTGTTTGCTTTTAATTTTACCAGTATTTCACAAAGTTCACTGAACAGGGAGAAAAACCTCCCCTACTTTTTTTTTTTTTAAGATATCATAGTATTTTGGAAAGAATGTGGGTCTTAGAAAAAAGTGTTGACTAGGCTGGCACATAGTAGGTATTCAATAAACATTTGAAGAAGGGAGAAAGGAAGGAACAAAGGAACTCTCCAGGGAGAGTAGGTGACTCTCTTGTGAGGCTCCTGTACCTTTACTATGGTAAATACCTGATTTGGGGGCCCTCTCTATGCATGTCTGTCTCTCTCAGGGGTTGTGAGCTCCACTAAGACAGGCATGGCCCAACACTGAGCCTGAGCTCTGGCAAAGCTCCACAAACATGGGGGGAACAGAAAGGAAGCTGTTCTAGTTTCTAGAGTTTCCTCCCTACATACACAGATTGCTAGACCTAATAGCATGGTTTTCCAGGCTCTGTGCACCTGACCATGTCAGTATGGATGGTAGAGTCGGGGTAGGACAGAGCATGACCTGCTTTAAGAAAATGATTGGCCTCAAACACACTCTAGAACAGCCAATCTGATTCAGCAAAAGTCAAAAAAGTACATTCTCTGTTAATGGCTATTGATAGTGGCAAACTTGTGTAGTCACATCAGAAATATTTACCTTTCTGCCTCCTACTATGTCTTTAGTCATTGTTCGCATGGCATATCTTTTGTCATCTTTGTACTTTCTACCTTTCTTATCCTTATGCCTAAGGTATGTCTCAACATGTAATTGGGTTTTGGTTATTTATCCTGTCTAACAGGTTTTGTAGTTTGATGGCCGTATTTAGTTCATTTATATTTAATTTAATTACTTATATATTTGGGTTTCAATCTACAATGTTTCTTTTTCTATTTGCCTCACCTTCTTTGCCTTCTTGGAGTCATTATTTTCATTTCATTTCACTTTCTATTATTGGCTTGTTAGTTATATATTTTTACCGTTCCTTTAGTGGCTATACCCTAGAAGTTATGCTATGGATTCCTGGCTGATCTAGAATAGTTCAGTATAGGGAGTGGAGGGGATCTCACCACCAGAAAAGTCACCTGAGAGTACTTTTTAAAAATACATTTGTGACGTACTATATGTTGGCTAACTGAACATAATAATAATAAAAAAATAAGGATAAAAAAAAAAGAAGAAGTTATGCTATGGATTGAACTGTGTCCCCTCAACAAATTCATATGTTGAAGCCCTAATGCCCAAATGTGACTATATTTGAAGACTGCACTGGGGTGCTTGGGTGGCTTAGTTGGTTAAGCATCTGACTCTTGATCTCAACTCAGGTCTTGATCTCAGGGTTATGAGTTCAAGTCCAGTATTGGGCTCCATTATGGGTGTGGAGCCTACTTAAAAAAAATGCACATACTTTGAAAATAGCACCTTTACAGAAGTTAAGTAAGGTCACAAGGGTAGGACCCTGATCTGATACACTTAGTACCCTTATAAGAAGAGACTCCAGAAAGTTCTTTTTCTGCATATCACACTTTCCATCTGTGATAATTTGCCTTCTGCCTCAAAGAAATTCCTTTAGTATTTCTTTTAGTGTGTATTTGCTGGTGTCTATTTTAAACATCTAAAGGTCTATTTTAAAACATCCTGATTTAACCTTCATTATTAATAAGTATTTTATTGGTTATAGAATTCTAGATGGACTTTTCAATGCTTTAAAGATGTTATTTCATTGTCTTCTGGCCTTCATGGTTTATTGAAAAGTTAGCTGTAAGTCCTATGGTAGCTCTAGTGAAGGTAATCTGTCATTTTACTTGGCTACTTTTAAGATTATCTCTTACTCTTTGGTTTCTGGTGGTTTTACTGTAATATGTCTAGGTATGACTCCATCTATACTTCTTAGGATTCTATAAGTCTTCTTGAATCTATGAATTTACGTCTTTCATCAATTTTGGAAACTTCCTGGTCATTATCTATTCAAACATTGCTTCTGTTTCATTCTATCTCTCCCTGTCCTCTTCTGGAACTTCAATTACAATTATGCTAAACCTTTTCACTATGTCCAAATATGATACTCTTTCTGTATTTTCCATCCTTTTGTCCCTCTGTGCTTCAGTCCAGATATTTTCTTCTGCTGTATCTTCCAATTCACTGACCCTCTCTTCATCTGTGTCTGATCTGCTTTGAATTCATCTAATATGTTCTTAATTTAAATTATTTTTTTCAGTCAAAATTTTCCATTGATTTTAAAAGTAAATTTCTATTCTTTTCTGGAATTTTCCATTCTGGTTTTTTTTTTTCCAATCTCCTTGAATGTATCAATCAGGAGTTATCCTGAAGTCCAGCTGATAACTCTAATAATTGGATTTCCTATGGGTCAGTTTCTATTACTTATTTTTTTCTCTCAGTTTTGGGTCATTTGGTCTTGTCTCCTGGTGTGCCTAGTAAATTCTGATCAAATGCTACTTGTCGTAAATGAAAATTATAGAACCAATGTGATACTGTGGGCAATGCTGTCTTTCTCCAGAGATTTTCTTTTGTTTTCATAAAGCAGTTAGTATGGAGGCAGATCATCTTAATCTGGTCTGAGTCAAAGTTGTATCTTTGTGAGAATTGGTCCTTTTTTGGTGTGCCCTTACTATTGGTATAATCTTCAGAGGTCCTAACCAAAAGCCTAGGATATTACCAGGCTTTCTCTGAGATTGCCAAATCTCATGCTCATCTTCTTAGCCTTTAAGTCACTGCTCTTAGATGTAAATGCCTTAAGGGGAATAACAGTGCCATTATGGACTAAATGTTTGTGCCTCCCCCTGCTCCAATTCATATGTTGAAGCCCTAACCCTCAAAATGATAGTATAAGGAAGTGAAGCCTTTGGAAGGTAATTAGGTTTAGGTGAGAACATGAGGGTGAAGCCTCCGTGATAGGATTAGTGCTCTTGTAATAAGAGGAAGAGATATCAGAGCTTCCTCTCTGCTATGCAAAGTCACATCTGCTGGGCAAGAAGACAGCCCTCACCAAATCATCCAACACCTTGATCTTGGACTTCCAGTCTTCATTACTATGAAAAATAAGTGTCTGTTGTTTAGGCCACCCAATCGATGGCATTTTGTTATAGCAGCCCAAACTGACTGAGACAAGTGTCAAATGTCAGGCTCACCTGTCTATACCTCCCTTCTCTCCAGGATCTTGTCCTCTAAAGTTCCTACTGCCTAGTAGATCTCTGATGTTTTATGGCAGATTTCAAAAATTATCTGGCTGCTGTAGTTGTTTGAGGTAGGAGACTTGGTTTGAACCAGGATGGTGTTCCAGAGCTAGAAGCAGAAGTCAAACTACTCCTTTACCATGATGCCCCAACTATAATGATGGTTAGCACAAAAATTAAGGTTTAGGGTACTGGCTTTGGAGTAATAAATCCCATCTGGATGGGTATTAAAAAAGTACAAATTAGTTCAGCTGGATTGGAAAAAGTAGAAAATTATAGTTTTCTATTAAGGTAAATTATTTTAATTAAATTAGTATAAGAAGCTTTTGAACAGTCACTAGAAACGCACAATAGATCACAGCTAACTTCTCAATATTTTTTCCTACAGTGAAGCGTACCTTTGGTTTATAGCGGCAAAAATGAGAGGAGCTTCTAACATTCCCAGCCTTCCACCAGGCTCTGAATTACACCTGAAGATGCCTGTTATATCCCTAAGAAGATAATGTGTTTGACTCTGCAGCATAAGTCAGGAAAACGCACTCAACAAACATATAACAACCAAATTTAAAGATTCTTTTCTTCTCCAAAAGTTTCAGAAATTGTTCTTTTAAAGTGCAAATATCCATAAAAACTGAGATGATGAAAAAAATAAATAGAAAAAAACAAACATAAGTTTCCACAATAGAGACATGATACAGTGAACTACTTGTCAAATGACCGCTGCTGTTTCAAGCGTTGCCCTAGCAGATGGTTCACGTCACATGGGCAAAAGGGCCATCAAAGCACAAAGTTCAGCCTATTATGGCTGAGTATTAGAATGAACTAGATAACCTGAAGGCCAGGCTGCATGCTGTATCTTGAACTCCACATCCTACAGGGAGAGAGGGAAGACAAGAGCAGTATCAACTGCTAAGTGTATCTACTGCAAGCACTCACGTTTTGACGAGCAAATGGTCTTTATTACCAATGCTGGGCATAACTACCAGCAAATGTAAAGCCAAAGTTACTTAAGCGAAATGCCTTGGGAACTAGATGGATGGAAATAAATCCATGAGCCCAAGAGACCACTCCTTCAGAAAGCTATAGACTGGCTAACGTGATAATGCTTTGGTCTCCAAACACAACTGAGAGATTAAAGAACAAAAGCTCAAGCTGGATTGCTTCAGCTAACAAAATAAAGGATGATGACAGGAAGTCCATGGTGGGGGGGGCGGGGTGTCTCTTGACTCCCTAGGGAGACACATACACAAGGAAAAAATGGTTGCAGGCAGGTATAATTGCAGCATCTATTAGGACTAAATGGGTCCTCCTTGCAGATCTAGTCTCACCATCTTATCTTCTGGAAGATGAACTGACACCATCCAGGGAACTCCTTTTCATTTGTCAGGACTCATATCAATTCAATATCAATTCTTTGGCAAAGCCTTCTACACCTCCATCTGGTGGTTTCCTTCCTTGTCATTTTCTAACCTAGAGTGTGAGTTCCATAATTTCAGAAGCTCAAGCAGATAGAGGGTCCTCAATGTTTCTTACATGGACAAGAGAGAATTAATGTTTGCAAAGTCACAGAGGAAGACGTGGGCCAATCGTCCTGAGCTCCAGCCCAGGTAATTCAATCACGTTTCAACTCCAGTTCCTGAGTTTGAGAATACCATGCATAAAGTAAAAAATTAGCCCTTTTGCCTCGTTGCATCCGAGAGAGCAAGATGGGTCACCAGCAGCTCTACTGGAGCCATCCGAGGAAATTTGGCCAGGGTTCTCGTTCTTGCCGCATGTGCTCCAACCGGCACGGTCTGATCCGGAAATACAGCCTCAATATGTGTCGCCAGTGTTTCTGTCAGTACGCGAAGGATATAGGCTTCATTAAGTTGGATTAAGTGAACTTCCTTGAATGGGTCATCCAAGATACCTACCTTAACTGCAGATATGCAAGATGCCTACCTTAATGCCAACTCATTGTACATAAAATAAAAATACTCTGATTATGAGTGCTTTAATGTGAAAAAAAGTAAAAAATTAAAAAATTCAAACATGATAAAAATAAAATAGAGAGAATAATATAATGAACCACCTTATACCCATGACTGATGTCCATCTTGTTTCCAATTATACCTTCACCAGCTTTCCTCATCGCTACCTAAAACCATTTAGGAATAAATTGCAGATACCACATCAATTCATCTATAAATATTTTAGCATGTATTTTCAAAATACAGTAAAATACTTTTTAAATACCTAAAAATGTAAGAATATCACTCCAAAATAATATAACAATACTTTTTAAATATCAAATATCCCATTGGTGTTCAGATTTACAAGTGTTCCATGGGTGTCACCTGTTTTTCTTTTTGCCATTTGTTTGATTTGGAATCTAAGTGTGATTATTTTCCTTACAATTAATTACTGAAGAAGTGGGTCACTTGTCCTGTAGTGTCACAAGCTCTGGATAGCTTTGATTGTTCCCATAGTGTTGTTTAACACGATCCCTACACTTTGTATTGCCTGGAAGATGATAGTTGATCTTGATGAGGCTGGATCAGATTCAGGTTTGATTTGGGGCGGGGGGGGGCAGGAGCGTGAGGAATGTCAAGACTACTTCACAGCTGGTGCTGAGTTTTTCCACTAGAAGGCACATCATGTCAGGTTCTCACTCTCTCTCTTTTTTTAAGATCTTATTTATTTATTTGACAGAGAGAAAGAACATGAGTGGTGGGGAGGGGCAGAGGGAGAGGGAGAAGAAGACTCCCCACTGAGCAGAGAGCCTGACGTGGGCCTCGATCCAAGCACCCTAGGATCATGACCTGAGCCAAAGGCAGATGCTTACCAACTGAGCCACCTAACAAAGTTAGGCGCCCCTAACAAGTTCTCCCTTTTCATGATGTTAGTAGCCGTAGCTTATCTGCCTAGGTCCATTAATTCATTAGGGATGCAAAATGGTGATGTCTAACAGTCTTTCTCTTCATTTATGAGCTGGAAATACTTTTATTTTTTTTTAAAGATTTTATTTATTTATTCGACAGAGATAGAGACAGCCAGCGAGAGAGGGAACACAAACAGGGGGAGTGGGAGAGGAAGAAGCAGGCTCATAGCGGAGGAGCCTGATGTGGGGCTCGATCCCAGAATGCCGGGATCACGCCCTGAGCCGAAGGCAGACGCTTAACCGCTGTGCCACCCAGGCGCCCCATTATTTTTAAGATTTCATTTATTTATTTTGAGAGAGAGAGAGCGTGAGAAGGGGGGGGCAGAGGGTGTGAGAGAATCTCAAGCAGACTCCACATAGAGCACAGAGCTGCCATGCGGCTCGATCTCACAACCCTGAGATCATGACTTGAGTCAAAATCAAGAGTCAGATGCCCAACTGACTGATCTGCCCAGGTGCCCCTGAGCTGGAAATACCTTCATAAAGTAGAAATGTCCCCCCGTCTATTATTTCATCACCC
This sequence comes from Ursus maritimus, assembly GCF_017311325.1. Classification (NCBI taxonomy): domain Eukaryota; kingdom Metazoa; phylum Chordata; class Mammalia; order Carnivora; family Ursidae; genus Ursus; species Ursus maritimus. Next base: position 40,076,567 of record NW_024424341.1, read on the forward strand.
ACACCCAATTTTGAAACTACTTAACCAAGCCCATGCTTTCTCTCGAGTTAGAATCCTAAGTAGGAGCCTGAACAACTTTCAAGGAAACCTTCATTTATTCTTTAGTTTCCAGCCAAGAATTAACTGGAAGAGAGTGGGCCTGACAGCTGCAGAAAAGACAGTCTGGCTTGCTTCTTTCCTCACCAGCTGGCTGAGGACCCACCTGCCCTGAGATTTTCTTTAGAAGCATTGCTCCAGGGTTTGGTCTAAAGATCTACCCTTTCTCTTTGAAAGTGTTTTCTCCTATAATTAAGAGAGTTTCTAATTTGGGGAACAGATACAAATTCATCAAAATTATATTTTTAAAAAGTCATAATCCTGAAGTTGCCGAGATCTGGCTCCAGGGAAATCCTGAATTGAGGAAGGATGCTAATCAGGACAGAATTTAAGACAATAGTTCATAATCTTTCAACCCCAGAACTGGGAATATCCCAAGGAAATGCCAAGTAAAAAAGTAAAATCGGTGGTTGATTTTGCATTTTGAGAAACTGACCAAGTTTCTCGATCAAATGCTCATTGCAAGTCTGACTCAAGGTTGAACAGATAAAAGGATCCTCCAGGGTACCCCCACCTCCTGGGTCTTAGCATGCTGTAATTTTGAAAAACCAGACCCTGGCAATCAAGAGACCTCACTCGTTCCACGCTGAGAAAATGAAGGATGCTTCGCCTCCAATTCCTGGCTCCTGTTAACATGCCCTCGGGTCCATGTTGGCGCCAGGCTGGAAGGGAGAGTGGTCCCTGTCTTGCTGTCTGCAGAGGCTAAACGGCATTGTCTACTCCTCCGTTGAAGTAAGAAACGCATCATCCTCATTAATTTCATGAGGCTGGGACCCTAGCTGACGTCTGGGAAAATCCCGGCCTCTGTCCAGTCGCTCTTCATAAACTTTCACTAGGCTCCCTTGTGGTTTGCTAACTCACGATGTGGCCTTGGTACAAATCTACTTGTGCCTCAGTTTCCCCGGGTAAAGTAATAAGGGGGTACCAGAGATTTTGATTTGCAGACTCACTCGGGAAGCTTTTCCAAAATCCTCTATTAGGGTGCACCTGGGGACCCACGGGATCGGACGGGGGAGGGACGGGGGACGAAAAGGCCCGGAAGCTCGCTGCCCCCCAGCCTGGGACCCAGGACCCGGGCTCTACCGCCTCTCCTCCAGCTGCTCCACCTCTCGGCCGGGCCTCGCCCTGGGCCTGGGTGGGGTCACGCACGATTCCGGGCGGGTTCCGGGAGGCTGGGCGCGGCGGCCCGGGTTGGGCAGCCCCACCGGAAAGACTCGTTTCAGCCCCAGCGGGCGGAGGCCGGGCGGAAACAGACTTGTCGTCCCCCCGCAGGCCCTCCCGGTCCCCGCCCCCGGCAGCGCGGTCCTGCGGGGGGTAGGGAAACGGAGGCCGGCAGCGGTGGCGGCCCAGGGTCACCCTCTCCCACGCCGGCCCCGCCCCCAGGCCGCGCCCCCCAGGCCACACCTGGGCTCCGCCTCGGGTCCCGGGGCCGGACTCCGCGGAGCCTCAGCGGGGGAAGGGAGAGAGAGGCCGGCCCAGGCGAGGAGGGCCCGACCCGAACAGGGGACCCGTTGCCAAGAAACCGGACCCGCGCCTCGGGCTCCGACAGCAGCCTGGCGCAGCTGCCTCTCCCGCACCCCCCACCCCCGCCCCGTTATGGTCCAGAAAGGCTTCTGGAGCTGCGGCGCTCAGGCGGCCCCAGGCGGAGACCAGAACCTTGGACGGCGGCTCTGTGGGTGAAAGCCCCGCGGGCAAGCTGCCCCGCCGCTCCCAGCTCCGCCGCGCTTGCCAGCCCCGGGGTGGGGCCGGAGATCGGGTGGCGGCCCCTGACACCGCCAGCCTGGCCACCCGTCCTCTGGGGGCCGCAGCCTCCAAACGGGGGTCTGGCGCAGAGCTCTATGGCGGCTGATGGCGGCGGGACACAGGCCTCGCCCGAAGGGCCAGCCAGCTCGGGTGGGGGCGGCGTATGGGCGGGTCTGGGGGCTGCACGAGCCATCTGTCAGACGGCGCGCCCAGGGTCCCCAGCTCTGCCCGGGTAGGTGTCAAGGCACGGGGGAGACCAGCCCCTGCTCAGGCTGCTGCCCCCCCGACCGCGCCCACGAGGCACTGCCGCCTCTCCGCAGACTGGGGGCCCTTTCCTGACGGGGAGGATGGGCACCCCCAGGTCTCTGCCCACGGCCTCCCAGGGGCCATCGGGACACAGGATGGGACGTCCAGGCGTCTCGCAGGCCCTCCCTGAAAACGGAAACCTGGACGCGACTCAGCCCTTTTCGCTAAGGTGTGCAGGTGGCTCAAATCTCTGGTAGCCTGCTCAAAAGCTCTTTGGGATTGTGGCAGGAGAGGAACACTGATGCGGAAGCACCACTGTCCGGAAAATACCCACGGAGACCACGGGCATCTGAGAGCACGTGCAGCTTTATTGCCAGGCTTGCTTTAGTGGGAAACCAGACTGGAGACCAGTTAAGAGAAAGGCGAGCACTGGTCTCCACGTCGGGAGAGGTGACAGTAAGTCTGTCCCCCTTGACATCTTATGTGACCTTGGTCAGCTTAGTTAAAGTCTCTGAGCCTCACAGTGTTGTCACCATAAAAAGAGCCTGCCCTACCTTCAGGGTACAGTCAGAGTGAGAGGGGACAGTAAACATGACAACTCATCTCCACCTTTGGAGCCCCAAAGGTGAGGCACGTTTTCTCAGCACCTGGAGAAGAATGTGCAGCTGCCGAGATTGCTGGCAAGGAGACAATCCCATCCCTGAAGGAAGGAACAGAATAAACACTTTATTTCTCTTCTATAAAAATACAATCCAATACTGGAGACATGTGAAAATTAAGGAGTCATTAGAAGCCATTTGCTGGGTTTTAGCTTTCTCCTTCTATCAAAGAAATGGGTAGAGGCGACAGGAATGAGGGGTGTTTTAGACCTGAGGGAGTTAGCCTCAATTACGGAATCGCACGTACCTGAACCGGAGTCCTGCTTCTATTATTCACGAGCATGGTTACCATAGGTGAGTGACTTCACCTCTCTGAGACTCAGTGTTCTCATCTGTAAAATGGAAAAAATTACAAAACCAAGCTGTGGGGCTGCTGAGGAGATTCATCACTATAAACATGCTTGGCACAGGGCCTGGCACATGGCAATACCAGATAAATGCTAATTTGTGCTTTTTCTGTCACTCAGTGCTTTCTATTCTTTCCTCCTCCCTTACCAACATTCTACTGTAAAAAATTTCAAATATACAAAAAAAAAAAAAAAATGGAAGTAATTGTAGAGGGAACACCCATGCATGTTTCACCTAGATTAACACAATTAATATTTTATTCAATCTGCTTTATCGCATATCTGTCTATGAGTCCAGCTCTCTGTCCATTCAGCAATCCATCTGTTCTGGTTACTATTGTGGAACAAACTTCCCAAAACTTTGTGACTTAAAGCGACAGCTATTTTGCTATGCTCATGGATTCCATGAGTTAGGAATTCAGACAGGGCGTAGAAGGGTTGACTTGTTCTTGCTCTATGATGTCTAAGGCCTCAGCTGAGAAGACTTGATGCCTGGGGGCTAGAATCATCTGGAAGCACCCTCACTCCCATGTCTGGGGGGTGCCCATGGAGAACCTGTGTGTAGTCTCTCAAGGAGCCTGGACTTCCTGCCAGGATGGTAGGCTCAAGGTAGCCAGACATTTTGCACAGCAGCTCAGGGCTCCAAGTGTGAGTTCGGCAAACTAGGCAGAAGTTGCATTGCCTCTATAACCCAGATCTGGAAGTTACATAGCGTCATTTCCTATGGTCGAAGTAGTCACAGATTCAAGGAGAGGAGAATTGGAGTCCCCCTCTTGATGGTGACATGGCAAGATCACTTTGTAGAAGATCCCATGGACAGGAGCTCTTGTTGCAGCCACCTTTGGAGATGCCACATTTGTCCCTTGGTCATAACAATTCTTATGCAAAACGCCCACCCTAAGAGCTCCCCAAAGTCTCTTGCCATTAAAGCTGTGAGGCTCAGGTTCAAAGTCCAAGATTTCTTTTTATAAATCAGGGCCAGGCATGAATAAGGCCCCTCAAGTATGACCTCTTGGGTACTCTATTTGAAGACCTGTGAAATAAATAAATGGACATGTTATCTACTCCCCACCCCATCCCCACCCCTTTACATAGATGAGCAGAACAGAAATAGGATAATCACCACAGATGCTCCTATTCAAAAAGGGAGAAAATGGGAGGCCCCCAGGTGGCACTGGACCAAAACAATTCTGAAATCTAGCTGGGTACCAGTTGCCAATTCCTTGCGAGTTGCTTTCCATGGTTCTTGGCTCTGTCCTCTGAGTCATGCTTCCGCTTCCATAAGAAATGAGCTGCATTGGTAAGTAAGCCTTCTGGAACTGCTTTCTGCCCATAAAAGCCTGGGAGTTCAAAGGCCTCCTTTCATTTTTGAATTGTCTCATTCCCTTTCATTCCAATCTAATTCACTTCCTTTAAAACCTTTGTGGATTTCTTCTGTATCAATCCATAAATCCAATCCATTAAGCAAAAGCCATAGTTACAAATCTCTTCAAACTAAGCCCTTCTCTACTTTGGGCACTCCATGAGGTTGCTGTGGAACAATTTCCTCAGGATCGCTAGGCATTGTACTGTTTAAGACAGAGGGTTTGCAAAGTGTGCTGTTAATATTCTTAAAAGAACTTCTGTCTGGTTGGAAGGGGCTACAAGGCACCACCTAAAAACTTCCTGGTGTTTTCATGAAGAGTTTTACAGGCGGGCACTTGCCCTCATCTGTACCCTGAGATGTCTTCCTGGCAGCACCTTGCATCCGTTCTTCTCTCTAAAGCTCATTCTTACTTAGAGAATCTTCCACCGGGAGAAACTTGGAATGAGAAGTTGTTTTTGAATCCAGCTACTCTTGACTTCTACACTCTTCTAAATTCAATTCTTGAAACGGATTATTTCCTTCTTTAGTTCCTCTCCCTCTAGCCATACCTTAGGATGCACAGCTGAAAGAAACCATTCATTGTCCTGCCTGGAAATCTCCTGAGGTGGGTCAGAGCTGGAAATAGTGGGAGGGTCTTTCACTCACATGTCTGGCACCTGGGCTAGGATGAATTGCAGACCAAGACAACAGAACGGAGTGACTAAGACTCAGTTGTGGTGGCTTCATGGCAGCAGGGTGGCCTCACCGTAGTTGGACTTCTCACTGACGGCTTGGGGCTGCAAGCACAGGTGTTCCTGTGGCACAGTGGAAGTGTCTTGAACATTCCCGACCCCGCCTTGGAACTCAGACGGCATCATTCCCACTGTACTTGATTGTTCCACAGTCACACATGCACTGGATTCCAGGGGAGGGGAATTAGACTCCCTGTCCACCAAGGGGAGTGGCCCAGTTTCCCTTGCTTGCCACGGTCGTACGAGAGCAGGTGGGAAGGATGAGGTTGCTGTGGTCACTTTTGGAAAATAAATTCTGCCTCACTATCCATATTTGGTTGCATTTCAAAGTAAGTTACTGATATCCTTACACTTCCTCACTGAAAATGTGAGAGATTGCCACACATCTTCTCCAGCAATTGGAAATGTCCATCCTACATTTTCATTGTTGGGGTCAGTGTGCAGTGGTATCTCAGTGCGGTGTTCATTTGCATTTCTAACTAATGATAGAATACTTTTTCATGTGCTTATTGACCATAGCTTCCTTCGTGAAGTGTCTTTTCCAATCTTTTGCCCATGTTTTGGACTTATTATGGAGTTTGTAAGGATGATATGTTTTATGAATATTCTTTCCCAGTCTGTGGCTTATCTTTTCATTTTGTAATGGCACTTTTTAAAGATTAATTTAGTGATTCATTTATTTTGAGAGAGAGAGAGAGTGCATGAGCGGGAAGGGCAGAGGAAGAGGGAGAGAGACTCTCAAGCAGTCTCTGTACTGCGTGCAGAGCCCAACACAGTGCTCGATCTCATGACCCTGAGAGCATGACCTGAGCCGAAGTCAAGAATCAGATGCTTAACCAACTCTGCCACCCAGGTGCCCCTGTGATGGCATTTTTTGATGAGCAGAGGATTTTAATTTTTTTTTAAGATTTATTTATTTGAGAGCGAGAGAGGTGGAAGAGGGGCAGAGGGGGAGAGATAATCTCAAGCAGGCTCCATGCTGAGCACAGAGCCCAACACAGGGCTCAATTTCTCCACCCTAAGATCATGATCTAAGCCAAAATCAAGAGTCGGACATTTAACCAACTGAGCCACCCAGGTGCCCCCAGAGGGTTTTAATTTTGAGGAGGTCTGCTTTGTCTGTTTTTCCTTCTGTGGTTTGCTTCTTTCGTCATATATTAGCGATCTGTCTCCTCGACATTGTGAAGCTATTCTCCCGTGTGTTCCTTTGGAAGCTTTATGTTTTAGCATTTATACTGAGGTCGATTGGCCATGTGGAGTTAATCTTTTAATGTGGTGTGAGGTAAGGGTTGAGGAAGATGTTTCCTGTGTCGAAGACACTCAGCTGGAACTACATTTCCTTTCCCTGTATGGTTCTGGGTTCAGGAGGAGCACAAGAGAAATGCATGCCATGCTTGGAAAGTGGAAGTGAAGGAAGTGCCACCTCTAGGCTCCAATGATCCACACGGAGGCAGGCACATTGTGGCTTATCTGCTGGGTCACTCTGACTTTGTGCAGCAGCCAGGCATATACTCCTCCAGCTCCATAGGATTGCTTCCTCCTGCTCCTCTGAGTCCTGGGCCAGGGAGTGCTGTTGCTCCACGGTCAAGGGCACCAGCTTCTTCTGTAGGGCATCCTCATCACTGAGGTGAGCATTGCTGACAAACGGATGGAGGCGCCAATATTTCCTCATGGGGTCCAGTTTGTCCTTGTTCTCCCCCTCCTCACACCTGTCTTTCCTTCCTATCTACCAGTCCCATTGATGCTGACATCGTCGCAAAAGCAACAGCTTTACATAGACTGTTTAACCAGCTCTCACAATCAGTAGGGTCAAATTCCTCTAAGAAAACCCTTGCTCTATGTCACTTACAGTGACCCTGCTTCTCTCATCAAACCCTAACTTCTACCAGCATTGAGGTCCGTTTTTTTTTTTCTATATGGCTATCCAGTCATCCCAGAACCATTTGTGAGAGACTCTTCTTTCCCCCGTTGAATTGCATTGGAATTTTTGTCAGAATCAAGTGACCATCTGCATGAGTATGTGCTTCTGGGTCCTCTATCCTCCTCATTAATCTATTTTTCAATCTCGTCACTAGTACCACACTGTCTTGATTGCTACAATCCCATGGTGAACCTTAAAGTTCCCATTCTTTTTTGAGTAAGAAGATCCCTTTCTAATATACAAAACATTGCTGACCTGCAATATAGCTGCTGTCTGTCTAGCGTGTGTCAATTTAGCAAAGACAAAAATATTAAAAGAATTTGTGAACACCTTAAAATTACCTTGAATCTTATTAATCAGAATGCCAACTGCAGATACCTGAAAATCAGTCAGCTGTGCCTGGATGGCCATGCATCCTCCAGCTGGAGAAGGGGGCATCAGCCCCTGATGTATTTTTCTGCTACTGGGATTGTAGCCGTGAATTCAGGTGAAATTCCCATAAGAGTGGATTTCTTTTTCCCAGGAAGATAATCAGTTTGAGTTTTCCAATTTGTCCAGACTGAGGCTCTTCCAGGACAGAGCAAAATACACCGGGGAGGGGAAGGTACTATCTGCAACATAATCTTTCCGGAGACACTGGATGGGATGTCCCAAAAAGGACTGTTATGGGTTGAATTGTGTCCCCTCCTAACCCCCAGTACCTCAGAATGGGACCTTATTCAGAAATAGGGCCACTGCGGATGCAATTAGCTAAGAGGAGGTAATTAACTAGAGTATGGTGGGCCCTAATCTGATTGTGTCTTTATAAAAAGGAGAAGTTTGGATGCAGTCAGACACGCATAGGGGAAAGACGACATGAAGACCTCGGGAGAACACCATCTACAGCCAAGCAACACCCCAGGCTACAAGCAGCTAGCGGAGGGCCTGAAACACATCCTTCCCTCCCAGCTGTCAGAAGCAGATAACTCTTTGATCTCAGACTTCCACCCCCCAGAACCATGAGAAAATACAGTTCTGTTGTTTAAGTCACTCTAAACCTTTCATTCTCAGGTGCTCATGGCTTACTCTGCAGTGGGCTACAAGGCCCCACTTTCTCTTTGGGAACCTGCCTTTCCCATTTCATGTGCCTCTGGTGGGAAGCCAACTCAGCACCTGCTCCCCCGCCCAGGGTTTGGTCCGACACGCACCCCTTGCCAGGAATCTGAGTTTTAAATGGGGGACAAGGGTTTGTGTTCAGCCATTCTGATGGCAGTAACCCCAAATCCTTCCTACGCCCCCACATCCTCCGACCACCTGGCTTCCCAGCCTATCTGCGAATGCCTAGCTGTTATTTGATTCTTTGTGTTGTCTCATGTCTTTTTCATAATCATCATTTCTTTTGCTTACATTAGCCAGAGTAGGTTTCTGTCATTTGCAATAAAGAGCCCCAGTTGATCCAGCCATGCCCTTCACCTGGGATCTGGGAGGACCCAACGCCCCTTGGGAATCAGTCTTTCTTCCCTCCATCTAAGAGCTCCCAGGTAGGGCCGGGCAAAAATCAGCATCAGCTGTCGAGTGGGGGCGGGGAGCACTGGCAGAGCCCAGTGGGGCAAAGGGGTATTCGTGAAGCCTGGTGTGGGGTTTTGGAGACCCAGTGAGATGAGGAGGATGCGTGTGGGGGCAGGGCGGGGTAGCAGTGGCAGTGGCCTGCCGTGGGAAGCTAGAACAAAAGCAGGACAAGGAGGGTGCCCAGAGTGAGGAACTGGAGTCTTCATAGCATGAGGCAGACGACTGCATGGAGTGGGGGTAGGGGTGCACAGTGTGGGTTGTCTGGCCCCAAGGGGGATGAGGAGGGCTTCTGTGTGTGGGCAGAAGCAGCAGCAGCAAGAGATTGGCATGTATGGAGGGCACTGATCTAATATGTAAATATATGGATATAATGGGAGCCAGATTTCTCACTGTTAGAAAAGGGAGTTTTAAATATGGAAAGGAAGAAAAAACTAGAATCAACCTGTTATGGGCTGAGCGGTGTCCTTCCCCCCAAATTCATATGTGAAAGCCCTAAACTGCCAGTACCTAAGAATTACTGTATTTGAAGACAGGGTCTTTAAAGGGGTAATTAAGTTAAAATGAGGCCATTAAGGTGGGTCCTAATCCAGTCTGACAGGTGTCCTTATACAGAGGAGATTAGGACACACAGAGAGATGTCAGGGGCACAGGTGCCCAGAGGGATGCTCGCGTGAAGAGACAGCAGGGGCGGTGGTGGGGTGCCATCTGCAAGCCAGGGAGAGAGGTCTCAGAGGAAACCAATCCTGTCGGCACCTTGATCTCGGACTTCCAGCCTCCAGAGCAGTGAGAAATTAAATTTCTGCTGTTCAAGACACCCAGTCTGTGGTATCTGTTATAGCAGCCCTAGCAAACTCATATAGAATGGCTTTAGGATTAGATGAAAATGTGAATTATCAGCACCAATTCATGGTCTTCAAGATACACAAAGATAGATGTAAAACTAAACATAAATGGAAGTATAGGTATACATAGATAAATATGTGTGTGTGTTTGCCTGTACATATTCATGTATTCCCTGTGTTCGCTGAGAGTCCCCGGGAGCAGGGACACCCCAAAAGTCAGAACTCCCCTACAGTCCAGGTCTTGCTTTCTGAAAATCATTCTCCACAAAGGGAACAGGGCAGGGAAAGCACAAGAGGAGCCTGGAACATCTTCTTCTTCTTTTTTTTTTTTTTAAATAATTTTTTATTATGTTGTGTTAGTCACCATACAGTCTATCCCTAGTTTTTGATGTAAAGTTCCATGATTCATTACTTGCATATAACACCCAGTACACCATGTAATACATGCCCTCCTTAATACCCATCACCATCTTCTTGCACCAGAAAAGAAGGATGTGTTCAGGGGCGCCTGGGTGGCTCAGTCATTAAGCGTCTGCCTTTGGCTAAGGGAGTGATCCCGGCGTTCTGGGATTGAGCCCCCCATCAGGCTCCTCTGCTGGGAGCCTGCTTCTTCCTCTCCCACTCCCCCTGCTTGTGTTCCCTCTCTCACTGGCTGTCTCTCTCTCTGTCAAATAAATAAAATCTTTAAAAAAAAAGAGAGAGAGAAAAAAAAGAAAAAAGAAAAGAAAGAAAAGAAAAGAAAAGAAAAGAAAAGAAAAGAAAAGAAAAGAAAAGAA
>NW_024424341.1:40086851-40107745 GCF_017311325.1 Ursus maritimus
TAATTAAGTTAAAATGAGGCCATTAAGGTGGGTCCTAATCCAGTCTGACAGGTGTCCTTATACAGAGGAGATTAGGACACACAGAGAGATGTCAGGGGCACAGGTGCCCAGAGGGATGCTCGCGTGAAGAGACAGCAGGGGCGGTGGTGGGGTGCCATCTGCAAGCCAGGGAGAGAGGTCTCAGAGGAAACCAATCCTGTCGGCACCTTGATCTCGGACTTCCAGCCTCCAGAGCAGTGAGAAATTAAATTTCTGCTGTTCAAGACACCCAGTCTGTGGTATCTGTTATAGCAGCCCTAGCAAACTCATATAGAATGGCTTTAGGATTAGATGAAAATGTGAATTATCAGCACCAATTCATGGTCTTCAAGATACACAAAGATAGATGTAAAACTAAACATAAATGGAAGTATAGGTATACATAGATAAATATGTGTGTGTGTTTGCCTGTACATATTCATGTATTCCCTGTGTTCGCTGAGAGTCCCCGGGAGCAGGGACACCCCAAAAGTCAGAACTCCCCTACAGTCCAGGTCTTGCTTTCTGAAAATCATTCTCCACAAAGGGAACAGGGCAGGGAAAGCACAAGAGGAGCCTGGAACATCTTCTTCTTCTTTTTTTTTTTTTTAAATAATTTTTTATTATGTTGTGTTAGTCACCATACAGTCTATCCCTAGTTTTTGATGTAAAGTTCCATGATTCATTACTTGCATATAACACCCAGTACACCATGTAATACATGCCCTCCTTAATACCCATCACCATCTTCTTGCACCAGAAAAGAAGGATGTGTTCAGGGGCGCCTGGGTGGCTCAGTCATTAAGCGTCTGCCTTTGGCTAAGGGAGTGATCCCGGCGTTCTGGGATTGAGCCCCCCATCAGGCTCCTCTGCTGGGAGCCTGCTTCTTCCTCTCCCACTCCCCCTGCTTGTGTTCCCTCTCTCACTGGCTGTCTCTCTCTCTGTCAAATAAATAAAATCTTTAAAAAAAAAGAGAGAGAGAAAAAAAAGAAAAAAGAAAAGAAAGAAAAGAAAAGAAAAGAAAAGAAAAGAAAAGAAAAGAAAAGAAAAGAAAAGAAGGGCGTGTTCAAAGAATGACAGGGAGACGCCAAAGGACACCAGAGGAGCTCCCACTGGCCAAAGGTGGGGCAGTTAGAATCCACTAACTGCAACAGAAATCCATAAAGCCCATGCTGATACAAATCAGCAAATGGAGAACCAGAGAACGCTTCCCTGCAGTAGGATAGGGGAGCCAAGCGCATAAGGAACAATGGAATGAGAAAATCATCATCTTGCAGCCACCATGGTAACAAATTCATTCAAGAGTCGCCAGTGGATACTAGGACCAGTGGATAGAGGTGTGATGAGAAGCAAGATTTTACTCAGTCTCAAAGCACCTCCCCACAAAATGTTCATTAATGACAAAAGTAAATTACAGAGCAATTTTGTAGTAAAAAAAAAAAAAACCCAAAAGTTTGTCAGATACAGATACACCTTAGTCAAATTACCATCATCAGTAATGGGACAAATTGAGATCAGATGCCCCCTGATAAGATGCGATTAGGAGAGCACAGTGTCACCTCTGTGACATTCTGGCTCAGACCACAAAACCTGAATCTAAATGTGAGGAGACATCAGTCAAACCAACTTGAGGGAGAGTCTACCAAATGACTGGCCTGTGACCTTCGGAAGTACCAAGGTCATGAAAGGGAAGGAAAGGCTGCGGAATAGCTCCAAACTAAAGGAGACCAAGAGACTTGACAATTCAATGCACTGCACATTTCTGGACTCAAGCCTCCTGCTATAAAGGATGCCATGAACTCAACTGGTGAAACCGGAGTGAATGTTAATAATAGATCCTTGCTGATTTCCCAGTCTTATTATGTACTGCAGTTCTGTAGGAGACCGTCCTTGTTTATAGGAAATACACATTTAAGTTTTAGGGAGTGACAAGGCATCAAGCCAGCAATTTAGCCTCATACTGTTAAAGAATAATGAAGCTCTTTGCACTGTCCCTGCCACTCTTCTGTTGGTTTGAAATTATTTTAAAATAAAAAATTTATCTCTAAGAGACAGCCAGATGGCAAATAAGCCTAACATAATAAAAATAAAATAAAATAAATAAAATAAAACAGTTACTGAAAAAAAAAAGGAAAACCATTAGTCATTAGGGAAAGGCAAAATAAAATAGCAAAGCCATACCACTACACACATAATAGAATGGCTAAAATCCAAAAAACCTATAACACCAATTGCTGGCGAGAAGATACAGAGCAAGAGGGACTCATGCCACAGGTGGGGATGCAAAATGGGGCAGCCACTTGGGAAGACAGTTGGGCAGTTTCTTACAAAGCTAAACATAGTCTTACCATACTACCCAGCAGTCATGCTCCTAGGTATTTATCCAATTAAATTGAAAACTTAAGTCGACAAAAAAGTCTGTACATGAATATTTATAGTAGATTTATTCATAGTCACTCCAAACTGGAAGCAAACCAAGATGTTGTCCAATAAAGTGAAAGGACAAACAGTAGTAGATCTATCCCGTGTAATATTATTTCATGATAAAAAGAAACCAGACACATAACAACGTGAATGAATATTAAATGCATATGGCTGAATGAAAGAAGCCAGTCTGGAAAGGCCACGTACTGTATGATTCCATTCATGTCCGTTGGAAAAGTCAAAACCACAGAAACAGTAAAGAGATCCATGATTGCCAGGGGTTTGGGGAGGACAGAGGCTCAAACAGGCAAAACACAGGTGATTTTTTTTTTAAAGAAAGTGAAACTCTTCTGTATGATGCTGTGATGGTGGATAGAGGACACGCTGCACGTATCGAACCCACAGAATGTCATGGCACACAGAATGCACCCGAATTTGTATACATTTTTTTTTAAATCCCTTAGGAGTTTGGAGAATCTCAGAATGGAACGCAGATGATGACAAAAGCATTTAATTGCATTACAAATGTATGAAATAACTGAAGGGGGTGCTGACCTAGGTAACTCTGGAAATGAGGGGAGCCGAGCCTGAAGACCGGAGGCAAAAGGAACCGTGCATAAGTACTGAACTCAAGCTGATAAAACATTTCCCATGGGCAACGGCTTAGCAATTGTAAAACCACTATAAATGAATTGGACAATTAAGTAAATGGATAGTGGATGGGTGGAGCCAGGTGCCTCACTATTGGAGTGGGAGTTTACAGATAAGCAAGGACAGGGAGCTAGAATGATCCATGTGTAATACGTTCGAGTTGGAGACATCAGTATGACCCACGCCTAGTTTAATATAGATCATCAGGCTACATCGTGAAGTATTTACGGATATGTTTACATACACAGGTTGTACACACAGATACATTTTCTTGCTCTGCCATTTGAGAGGTTCTAGAAATGATAGGACCCCAGGAGCAATGAATGCACCTATTGCCCAGATCTTGGTTTGTAAGATCATTCTCCAATAAAAAAGAATTAGGGCTCTTTGGAGAAATGGCTGATGCGAGGACTGGGGCATACAGAATGAGCCTGGAGCCTTCTACAGCACTGGAGAGTGAGGAAGTGCTCCGTGAAGACACAATTGTGAAGGCGCTGTCAAAGAGGTACAGGAATCAACTGCAAAAGCTCCCAATGGCAAATCTGGAACAATCTGATCAACGAAATAAGTCAGATACTATTGGATTATAACTCGAAGGATAACAAAAATATTCATGAGTCCATATAATATAAAGAAATGACTGATTAAATAAATGGGGTAGAATCGACAAATCTCCATGCAGAGGAATTCCAAATAATGTATATATGTACCCTGCCCTAATGAGATGGGGCGTAGCTGCCCTCTCCTTAAGCATCAGGACTTCCTGCCAAAAAAGTACAGTATGGACAGGGCCTGGGAGTAATTTTACATGGGGAAACCTGACAAACACGACCCTACGTCAGGTGATCAAGGTCAGGGGAGGAGCATGTACCCCTGCTCAGATGTGATGAGGAGGTACTTGACCTCGGTGGTCTCCTTGTCCAAAACCCACAAGTCTAACCATGAGAAAAACATCAGACAAATTCCAATTAAGAGACATTCTACAAAATACCTGACCTTGAATCTGTTAAAAGTCATCAAAAACAAGGAAAGTCAGAGAAATCATCACAGGCAGGGGGAGCCTAAGGAGACATGACAGCTAAATATAATGTGATATCCTCGTTGGGATCCTGGAACAGAAAAAAAAAAAAGGATGGCAGACAAAAAATAAGGAAATGTGAATCAAGTATGGACTTTACTTAATATTAGCTCATTAATTGTGACAAATGGCGCACGGTGATGCAAGATGTCAGTAATAGGGGTAACCGGGTGTCAGGTATGGGGACTTTCTGCCCTATCTCCCCCACTTCCCTATAAGTCTAAAACTAATCGAAAATAAAATCTTTATTACAAATTATTTTTAGGGGCACCTGAGTGGCTCGGTCAGTTGAGCATCTGACTCTTGGTTTTGGTTCTTCAGCTCATGATCTCAGAGTTGTGGGATGGAGCCCCACGTCAGACTCCACATGCAGCAAGGAGTCTGCTTGAGATTCTCTTCCTCTCCCTCACCCCTCCCCCCTCAAATAAATAAATAAATAAAATCTATTTTTAGAATTTTTGAAGTTTGATATTATGATAGAGAAACAATCATTAGTCAGGCCTGTCAGTTCCTATGGTCACTCTGCTGTCCATTTGCAACACTAAGAGAGGCTCTTGCTAGATAGAGGTTGCATGAAAGTGTGGGATGCATTTGGGAAGTTGCTGCCGCCCTCCCATCGCTAAGGTATCCTTCTTCCCTAATAGTGCTGAACTAAGGCTCAGGTTTAATCTGTTCCTCCATCCCTGGATGCAGAAATCAGTCGTTGCTAAGATGCGGTTTCTCTAGGGGCGCCTGGGTGGCACAGCAGTTAAGCGTCTGCCTTTGGCTCAGGGCGTGATCCCGGCGTTATGGGATCGAGCCCCACATCAGGCTCCTCCGCTATGAGCCTGCTTCTTCCTTTCCCACTCCCCCTGCTTGTGTTCCCTCTCTCGCTGGCTGTCTCTATCTCTGTCGAATAAATAAATAAAATCTTTAAAAAAAAAAAAAAGATGCGGTTTCTCTGAAGCCATCCTGAAGGCTTTGTACAATACTGCAAACCCTGTTGTTGATCCCGCAGAAGTAGACTTTTGGACCGTCTCCCTTACTTACATATTTTCTCCCAATCCTTTCGCACATGCTTGCTGCTTCACACAATCGTCTCTGAAAATGTCCTTGAAATCTTAGATGCAGGCATGTGGGAATGGATTGATGGCTTCGCCTTTAAAGTAATAAAATAATCTCTGAATTAAAAAATAAATAGGCGCCCCTGGGTGGCTCAGTCAGTTAAGCATCCAACTCTTAGTTTCCGTTCCAGCCACTATCTCAGGGTCGTGAGATTGAGCCCCATGTGGGGCTCAGCGAGGAGTCTGCTTGAAATTTGCTCTCTCTACCCCTCCTCTCCTCTCTCTCATGCTCTCTCTAAAATAAATAAATAAAAGAGAGTAAGTAGCCAACCTGTGTTGAGCAAGGCAGACCACAACACCCATCCCTATTTGGGACCTGAGCTCCTGTCTGGTCCCAGCCTGGCTTGGGGACTATGGATTGTTGCTGGTGAAAGCACCAGGTCAAAATCACAAAAGAAAAAGAGAAGGCTCCTGTCCTCAGATCTTCTTCAAAGGGTTGGCCATTTAATGGAGACCCAGCAAACCAAATATTCCAAGGTGCACCCAACCGGAAAGGGTGGAAGGTCAGCTTTTAGCTCCAGTAGGAAGTTTGCAGTGGTTTCAAGTTCACTCAGTAAAGTCCCTTTGCTCTCACTTTACTCACTTTTCTCTCAATACTCCTGAGAGTTGGCCATGGCTGATGTCACCCTGTCATTACAGAGGAGCACGCTGAGTTCGGGTGGGCTGGTAACTAGTCCACTGTCAGACAACAGAAGCTCTCCATTGGCCATCTCTATGACAGGCCCAGGCCCGTCGGCATGAGAGAAGGGGGTGGGGGGATGCCTAGCAAGACTTCCAAGGACACACACACTCAAGATCATGACCGTCTGATGTCAGGGTCCACCCTGCCTTCCACCCCATTCATCAGGTTAAACACTACAGACAGCATTCAGGACAGGTGACATTGTCTTCTGCCTAGGATTTTAGACTGGTCAAGTATACTGCCAGACAGATGGATTGATGGAAATCTATATTCTTAATCACTGCCGTTTAAAGTTGGTTTGGCAAGCATGCCAGAATACCTACTACACTTTTGTCTTTGGTAGGTGCTAGCAGTCCATTTGAACTGTTCCAAAATTGCCTTGGACTTCAGCTACAAGGAGAACTCTGGGAGATCCTTGGTCCTTAAGAGTCTTTTTTTTTTTAATTAATAAATTTGATTTTTAGAGCAATTTTTGCTTTACAGAAAAATTAAGTAGAAAGTACTGAACGTTCTCATGGACTCCCCTACTCCCACACAATTTCCCCTATTATTAACATCTTGCGTTACTGTGATACATTTGTGCAACTGATGAGCCAATACGGATACATTATTATTAATTAAAAGCTACATAGTACACATTAGGCTTCATTCTTTGTGCTGTATCTAATTGTATGGGTTTTCACCCTTATCCACCATGACAATATCACACAGAATAGTTTCAGGGCCCTAAAAACCCCTGTGCTTTACCTACTCATCCCTCCCTTCCCCCTGGTTGCCCCGAACCCCTGAAAATCACTGATCTCACTTTCTCTGTACTTCTGCCCTTTCCAAAATGTGATCTAGTTGGAATCATACGGTATGTAACCTTTTTAGCTTGTCTTCTTTCACTTAAAAATATGAATTTAGGGTTCCTCCATGTCTTTTCATGACTCCTTCCATCTGGAATATACTGAGAACTAGAACTGAAATGGCGGAAGGAGTGGCTGAGGGAGGGATGCTTGGGGGAGGACCACAGGGCCGCCTGCTCTGGTGCACCTCCCTCTCCAATGAAGAGGAGAACCCAGAAGTCTCTGTTCATTTGACAGAGAGAGCACACAAGCAGGGAGCTCCAGGCAGAGGGAGAGGGAGAAGCAGACTCCCCGCTGAGCAGGGAGCCCGATGTGGGGCTCAATCCCAGGACCCTGGGATCATGACCTGAGCCGAAGGCAGATGCTTAACCGACTGGCTACCCAGGCGCCCCAAGAAGTCTCTGTTTAAATATCTGAAGTACCTTTGGGATGTCTGGAAAGCAATGTGTTCCTTGCAAGGATGCAGTAAATGACAGCAAGAGCTTCCCGTCTCCTGCGAGTGCCCAGAGTTTGAGCCGGTAAGGAGCAGGCACGCAGGGAAGTGGCCCAGCAAAGCCGCTTTTCCTTTTCCAACCTTAGTATTAAAATGTCTTTGATAAGCCAGTGGGCCTTGGACCGAAGGAAGGAAAGAGTTCATGAAAAACCATTCAAAAAACTAAAAATAACTCACTTATTTTCTCAGCTAGACTGGCTTTGCTCAAGTCTTGGAAAAGGCAAAGAAAAAAAAAAACCAACTTGAGAGCAGAAATCCATGGCAACAAGCAACTTCTGTTTATGGATAGCATTCCAGGGAAATTAAGTGTCTGGCTGCTATAGAGTAGAAGAAATGAATATGAAATCATACATATCCATTTACTTTCCTCTGGATGAGCAAATGGAAATTCATACCTGATCTATCCATCCTTGATAAATAAGGTCTCATATTGCTGCCTGACGAGACAGATGCCATGTTGTTTCAGGAGTTTTCAAGAAAGACGATTACGTAGTGCTCTGATTACTGACCTGGATTACAAGCTGGCTTTCTACAGCATGGATTACCAAGAAGAACAGGGGGCAGCACAAAAGGGGCGGGTGTCGGCAGGGGCAGGCTCTAATTTCTAATTAAAATTCCTGTGCCTTTTCATGTACTCTATTGACTGCCTTCCTTCTACGATTCTCCTTTTCAAATGTCCTAATTGGTTTCAAACATACAAAAAAGTAGGGATCCAGACTCAACCATCTCTAAATATTTTAAACACGTTCAAGAATCTCTTTCTTGTTGTCCTAGGATTTCCGGTTCTTGGAAGGCCAATTCTCCCATTTGCTGCACAGACTCTCCCTCATGGTCGTTTGGAATGTATTACTGTGACTTCAACTTCAGTGGGGGGTTCCTCTGTCAGGGAGTCTCCTGTGCCCGATGGGAGCCTCTGCTAGTGGTGGGACACTCCCCGCGCCCCCCCCCAAAACCCTGCAGGCCGCCTCTCAATGTTGATCAGAGCCTTCTATCAAAGACACCATTTATGGTCACCCACATCAGAGCTCCATGTCTGAGAGATCTCCATGCCCGCAGAGAAAGAGCAAACACCACAGGTGAGCACAGGTGTTTCTGAAGTCCTTCCCCCTTCACTTGGCCCCTATGACTGTCCTGAAAGATGCTTCTGTCCATGAATAAGGACGTTCACATTTCACGTCTCCTGCATCCTCCCGCCACGGCTCTTGGCCGACCAATACTTGCATCACTGATATTCCTCACAAGCTAAACAAACAGCTCTCACACCATAGATACAAATTGGGTCTCCTTCGTGGATTTGCTGGCACTCCCACATTCCTGCTTTACAGCCTGGTGGTTTAAAACATCTAAAAAACCAAGCGTCGAGAGAGTGTGACTAGAAACTTCCCTTCTGCAGATGAAAAGTATGGTCTGACTTTAGCCGTAACCCGCCCCACCTTCTCTGGCCGCCATGTGGGGCTCAGCTAAGCAAGACAGGTGACAGAGAGATGCATGAGGGAATGGCCCCCAGAAGCTGGGGAACCTGGCATGGGAGGTAAGACACGAGGAGAAAGAACAAGACCAGCCATCCCTGACTAGTGAGCGATGACTCTGCAAGTCTAGAAGAGGAAGGAACCAGGAGGCCAAAGGGGCAGCACAGAGGTTGGGAGGGGAGACGATGGGCAGAGGTTCTGGGCAGATATGCAGGGCTTGGGATGGGAGTCTGGGAGGCAGGCTGGCAGGGCTGGGGTCCTGGCTTTGGCCGGGAGTTTGCCATCCTTTGACGCCCCCTCCATGGTGAAGAATCCTAGGACTCCCACCCCACTGTGGCCATCCCCACCAGCCCCACTGACGCAGAGCTGCAGCCACAGGGGAGGCCTTGGACTGGAAGAATTTCCAGGCCTGGTGATACAGCAGTTTGGGAAAACTGGTGACTCATGGTCGAGCAGAGTCCCTGTGCCTGCTCTGCTCGACCAGTACTCCCTCTCAAGGACACAAGTTCCCAAATGCTTGGGCCATGTAGGTGAAATGAGAGCTCACGCTTACAGGCATGGGAGCAGTAAACGGGGGGGGGGGCAACATCCCAGAGACAGGAACCACATGAGACCCTGTCACCCAGAAAGGACTCTGCCTGTAGCACAAACAGCAGGACGGGACATCTGTAATCAGGACCAGGTGACTGAAGGGGCACCTGACACGCATACCCACCCCTGCGATCCCAGATTTGGGGTTGAGACTTTCTGAACGGCTGTGGCTCTGAACCTTCAGATTCTAGTCCATTCTCCAAACACTGAACACATTCACGTGGTGTGGTTTTCACCTGGGCCAGCGGCTGCACGTGGTTTAAGTACACAGCACATCTCAGTGAGTGCCTGTGGCCTGCAGCTTGTGATTCTAACATGTGCCCACCATTCATGCTGTTACTCAAGTATTTCTAGAGTCTTCCAAGTCACAGGCATGGTTCTAAACATAAGGAGTCAGTGTGAATGAGACAGACCAGGCCACCGATCTGTCCTCGTGAGATTCACATCCGGGCAGGGAGAAATAATAAAGCAATGAATGTTATAAAGAAAATAATAAATGTTAATGGTCATTACATTGACATGTACATTACAAATACAAATACAAAGTGACAGGAGCTGGGGGCCAGGACAGAGCCGGTGCTTGGGAAAAGCACTTCTCACAAGTTGGTTTTAAGCTATGATCTGAATGACAAGGAGAAGCAGCCATGAAGTTAAAGAGAAGTTTCCAGGCAGAAGAACAGCAAGTGCAAAGGCCCTGGGGCAGGAAAGGGCTTGAGGAGTTCTGAGGACTAGAAGAAGCCTGGGCAGCTGAAGCCTTTGGGAAGGAGGAGAATGAAACAAGAGAGGCAGGTCAAGGGCAGGCCGGCTGGGATCTACTCTGAATGCAAGATGGAAGCCATTGGAGGATTTTAAGTTGGGGCATGACATGCCAATCATCTAAAAAGCCCCCTCTGGCTGTGTATGAAGAATGGGTTCTGGGGGACAAATGAATAGGTTCTGGGTGGTAGCTGGAGGCCTGTTGCATTTGTCTAGGTGAGAGGGGATGGAGGTATGAGCCAGGACAGGAGCAGAGCACATCCCTTTCTTGTAGACACGCAATGCCAGTTAGTAAAGAACCCTGATTTACATGGTTCGGCCCAGCGCTTCTCAAACTTCCTTGATGATGAAACCCTTTTATCCTGGAGCTCCCTTTCACCTAC
Source organism: Ursus maritimus (assembly GCF_017311325.1). Taxonomy (NCBI): domain Eukaryota; kingdom Metazoa; phylum Chordata; class Mammalia; order Carnivora; family Ursidae; genus Ursus; species Ursus maritimus. Next base: position 40,097,348 of record NW_024424341.1, read on the forward strand.
TCCTGTGTTTCACAGAACACTCGGCGGGAAATCAGGCTGTCTGCTTCTCCCGTTGTGGCTAAATTCTCATTTACGAGAGCCATCTGCTTTGCTGGTATTGCCCATTCCGGGTGGTCTGGACACAAGATTCGATTTACTTGACTACAAAAATCAATTGTTCCAGAATCTTGGGGCATTTAGGCACTGCTTTTCCCTTTCTTAACCAAAAGGAGTCAAGAAAAGAATGTAGAAAACTAACCCCCATTCCCAATCAAGTATTTCTCATTTAAAGACACGGATTCCTGACTGTCCCAGAAGATGCCAGAAGCAGGGATAACACTTTCTGCCCATGAGTTTCTTCACTTGGGTTTTTTGGGTGTCGGTAGGATCAGCAGAATGCTGCAAAAATGACATTACCATGGAGGCTGAACAGTGACTTTAAAAAGTGCAAATTACACACTTTAAAAAAGCAGGCCATTATTCTAATCAGAATAATTACTAATACTTTCTGTGCCAAGACAAAGGTGAAATGCAAGAGATACGATTTGCCTGTGGTGGGATCAATTACCATACCTCGTGTGACGACCATGCACTTCCTTCATTACCGGGAGCAAGAGATTTTGCACTAAAGATTCTCACCTACGTCCTACTGTTATACATCATCTGCAAAACATGACACTAATGTAAGCATCTTCGAAAACACTTACATGTACACATGTTAACAGTGGGAAAACAAACTAAACGGAAATCAGCAAAGTCGCTGTTCTTCGAGGAGTGAACAAAAGGTACCCGCAAAGCAAGATACAGAGCTATCTTCACAGTCAAGATGGCTCACCGGCTCACACGGGGCGCCGACTGATGCCGGATGATGCCAGGGGCTCCTGGATTCCGGCTCCGGGTGCAGATCTGCCGCGGGGGGCCCGGGGATGCATTTTAGAGCCCACCCAGACAGCACGCAAAACGCATGTCATGCTTCCAGACTGACATGGCATTTGGGAATTAAATCAATTGCTTCGAACTGTAATCCTTGAATGTACCATGACAGAAATATCTTGAAATATGCCGCGCTCGCATTCCCGGAGCCCTGCTAGAATGTATACTCGAAACCCAATTATGGGCACCTGGAAAGGCCTAACCTCTGAGATTACACTCTCCTGTTCTATAAATAAAGGGAGAGGACAAAAGAAACACTGGTGTTTGGTCTTTGCTGCATTTCAAAGGCCACACGGAATGCTTGGGCAGGGGACGTGCAAGAAGTCGTGTGTTCACGCAGGCCAGCACGCACCTCTCCGCCTGGAGAGAGAGCTCCGCTGAGTTCAGCTCGTGGCTTTTCAAGGCTGGAGGCTGACCGTGTGGTTCGGTTCTCTGTTTTGGCTTCAGCAGCGCCCACCGCTGTTTCTGCATGTGGGGCAAAGAGAGAAAGTGGTTCTCCAGATTCTCTTTCAAAATTACTGTACGACTCCCAACACACGTGTACTCATGACCTGTGGCGGGGACATCGCCTCAGCACGCACCTTCCAGAGACTTCCACAGCAGGCCCAAACTGTGGTTTGCTTCAGACTTTTCCTGTGATTTGAAGCTTAAACTCTCGATGATGACTTTCACTTCTGGAAATTTTGTTAACAGCACCCCAGAGAGACACCGGCAGGCCAACCACGGGATCAAGCCTGACTTGCCAACACGTATTGACTTCTCCCCTCACCAGGTTTCGTCCCCTCTTCCCGGGACCTCAGGTGTCTAGCAGCCAAGGAGAACTCTTCACAGGTTGGTAGGTAGTAGATGGTAAGGAGCTGCGGGTCTGTAAAGATACACTCGGGCGCTCAAGGACAGGGACAGGCCAAGTTCTGAGTTCTGAGCAGGTGCCATCCCTGCTGCACGGAGGGCTCAGGGAGGCCGGCACAGAGGTGGGGCTGGACGGAGGTGGACAGGGAAGGAGTGTGGGTGGTGATGGGGTGTTCTGGGGCATCACGTGGGTAGCAGCTAATGCACCGGTACCCAGGAGGGTTGGCCCCAGTGCGACTGGCGTGGCTGGGGAGCAGAAGGTGGGTGCAAGAGAGCAGCGGTGGGTGCCAAGCCTGGGCGAAGGGATTCTCAAAGATACCAAGACAGTGGTATTAGCAGACAGCCGGAAGACCACTGCCCAGCAGGAAACATGATGCTATTGCCTAGAGTAAGACTCTGGAAAGTTGACGAGAGTCATTTCAGTGACACAGTCGGCACCCTAACTACAGACAAAGGTCATTCCTAACAGCAGCGGTTTAAGAAACTGAGTTTCTTTGACTTGGTACCCGAACAGGGAAACACCTTCTCACCGTCCTCGCAGCCCTTCACTGCCATCAAGGGGGTGGGTGGGAACAGCCTTCCTGACCGCTCACCCCAAAATGCAGGAGGCCTGAGGTCCTGTGGGGCTCTGGGGCTGGCCTTCAGCCACTAGCCCTCAAGCGGCACCAGAGGCCTCAAGGTGGCTTATACACACTGCAGCTGATTTCTGATTCAGCAACCCGGGCTCTGAGGCTGCTCTGGGCCTCACATGGGCGCTCCAGGCAAGGCCTGGCCCAGCCTTCTCTGGAGGAACATTTTACCCTGCGGCTTTCTTGGGCTTCACAATTGAAAGCTTAGCATTTGAGACCACATTCAGAGAGAGAGAGAGAAAGTAAGAAAGAGAGAGAGAGAAAGAAACAAAGGAAAAAGAGAGAGAAAGAAGAAAGAAAGAAAGAAAGAAAAAGAAAGAAAGAAAGAAAGAAAGAAAGAAAGAAAGAAAGAAAGAGGAAGGAAGGAAGGAGAAAAGAAAGAAAAGAGAAGAGAGAAAGAAAAGAGAAGAAAAAAGAACAGAAAAGAAAGCAGGAAAGGGAGAGAGAGGGAGAGAGGGAGAAAGGAAGGAAGGAAGGAAAACAAAGAAAGAAAAGAAACTTCCTTCTGACAAATACTAATTTCTATCTGTGGGTCTCAAACTTCTGGGGCTGTGCTGAATCCAGCCCCAGGGGTACTGAGGGCTGCTCTGTGCACAGGCTCCCGAGCAAAGAGCTAGCCGCAGAAGCCAGGACTCAGACAAAGGAGAGGGGTGTGGGAGACACACAGGAAGTGTCCCCAGGGGCAGAGAGAAAGTCCACACGACCTTTCTCTACAGGCAGCTCATGGCCGGTTTTCACCTGGAATATCTTTGGCGCACATCCAGATTAAATGCCAGTTAGAAAACTCTGCCCACACGCTCTTTCTGGGCAGACAGCAACAGTGGTGAGCTCTAATCATTTACAAAGGTCACGATCGGGAGCGAGCCCCGGAGCAGTCATTTAAAATTCGATTGATCCCTATTTGTAGTCAAGGAAAGAAAATGGGCACTTGGACTGTATTGTAATTATGAGGCTTCCAGGCAACCGTAAATAGATGTGCAGTCTCGATACTGGCAAATACCTGGGAGAAGAAATTATTACTCTGGTATTGCACGTTGCTAGGAAAGGCTGAAGATAAAATTGCGCATAAAAAAAATCAATCATCTTTTAGCTAATTTGCCCTGCTCACCACCCATCAGGGTTATCACAATTATCAGATGTCTGCTGAATATATTAAGGTGAGGGTCTAACTTGCTAAAAATGCTCACTGAGAAAGCAAAGGCCTCCAATGCTGTGGGGAACGCTGCAGAGCTGCCATGGGGGGCTGGGTGGGCTCCAGGGCCACAAAGGAAGAGCCTGTTGCTGAGGGACAGGGAAGAGGGCAGAGGCAGAGCTCCCCAAAGCATCAGCTCTCATTTTCAAGAGGCCCTCCCGGCTGTGGGCACTGCAAACCCCATTCCTGTGCCCACCGTGCTGAGGACTGGGGAGAACAGGCCTCCTGCTGGAGGAGGAGGGTCTGCTTGTCCTGAGTGGCAAAGGGAGAGCCGGTGGCTGGCCCATTCTGTGCTGCTCAGTCACACTGGGCTAGGCCTGGAGCCTTGACATCTATGAGCTTAACCCTCATCATAACCCCTAGAGATCAGGGTGATTAGCCCCCATTACCAATGGGAAACAGGCACACTGAGGTTCAGAAATGTGGTTGAGGAGCGCCTGGGCGGCTCAGTCAGTTAAGCATCTGCCTTCGGCTTGGGTCATGATCCCAGGGTCCTGGGATCGAGTCCCACATCAGGCTCCCTGCTTAGCAGGGAGTCTGCTTCTTCTTCTCCCTCAGCAACACCCCACCCCCCCAGCTTTTGCTCTCTCAATATCTCTCTCTCTCAAGTAAATCTTTTAAAAAAAGAAAAGAAAAGAAATGTGGCTGAGGTCACCTGGAGGGAGGGGGCAGAGTAGGGCCCAGAGGCAGCTGGAGGTAGAGACCAGGGCCTCATCCCATCCCAGGTGGGGTCGCACCAGCACCTCCAAAAGAGCCCAGGGCTGTGGTGGTCACGACCCTCTCCAAATCTGCATCTGCCCCTGTTCCACACCCCAGAAGAATCCGCCCCCCTTGCCTCCTTGGGAAGCAAAGCCACTTGGCAAAAACGACACTTGCTGAATGGCGGACGTTACCCACTTTGACCTCTCGGGAAGCGGGGCTGGAGGGCCGGCTGCCGTTCTGCTTGGGGGATGGGCTCTCCCATCTGCTCTCGCTTGTGAATCCCACCTGCGGGGTCACTACCGACCGCGCTTGGCGTCCCCGGAGCTCCATGACCGCCACTAGTAGGACTGGCAGCCCTCTCTCAGGAGGGATGCATGTGGAGTCAATGTACCCTGTCTCCCCCATGGGCCATCAGCAATGCTGGGACACGGCAGATGGGTTGCACGCTGAGGGAAGGACCAAAGGTACAGCCTTGTCTGGGAACCCCTGCCTCTACGGGGCAACCTCTAAGAGGGCTCAACGTTATAGCCAAGGACACTCACTTCTCAAAATCTCCCCCAGGGAAATAATCAGGGTGTAGACAGATTTAGGCACAAAGATGTTGACCACGGTATTATTTATAATGCGAAGAACCATGAAGACCTGAAACATCCAGCGCTTGGCATTGGTCATGCGAATGATGGCATTGGATAGAGTGTGAGCGGTGATTGCAATGTTTTCCATAGAGTTTCTAGAGCTAGGAGAACATCCTTATGAAACAATGCTAAGCAATCATTACCACAAAACCCAGGTACAAAATTATATAAAACCTTATAAAGAAAAAATGCTTAGAGAATTTAGGATTATGGGAAATATGGTTCTGCTCTCATTTCCGTCAGTTCTTTTCAAAATTGTCAGCACTGAGTTTACCTCTTCCCCACGCCCACAGCAGCCCCAGGGACCCCACTCAGTTTCATCAGAAGGTGCCAGTCTGTCTTTTTATTTTTTTAAAGATTTATTTATTTATTAGAGAGAGCGAGCGAGTGCGTGCAAGCGAGGGGAGGGGCAGAGGGAGAGAGCATCCTGAAGCGGGCTCCCCTGTGTCTATGGATCCACTAGGAACCTCCTGAGTGCAGTCGTACACCTGTCCTTCTGTGCCTGGCTTCTTTCACTCAGCACAGCACCTCTTCGAGCTTCATCCAAATCGGCACACCCGCCCCACGCTTCCCTCCACCAAAGTCTCTTTGAACTGCACTTCAGCGGTCGTTCCCACTTAGCAGCTGAAGAAACTGAGGCTCACAAAGGTACACCAGGGAATTTTCTTGGGTTTGACGGAGTCCACCACTCACAGCGGGCAGCAGGAGACCTGCTCTAAGGGGTCCAGACTCAGGCGAGGAGCAGCGATCTGGCCTCTTCCTACCGAGTTACCTAGGGCTAACCCCACAAGCTCACACACACCCCCAAATCCAGAGAATAAATGGCACAGTCTGAAAGCTTGCCTCAGGCGGCCAGGGTCTTATACAAGACTCCCACCCTGCTGGGAAGCTGGTCCCCAGCCAGCCCTTTCCCAAAGCACTGCTCCCTGCACCCTGACCTTGCCACCTTCCTCCCCCAGCCCCACCAGTGGGCATAAGGTGAGTGGACAGCCTTGCCCTCCAGGCCACCGGAAAAGCTGGTTTATAGTCTCCCTTCAAATCAGTCCTCTGGGGGTACCTGGTGAGGGTCAGGACAGCCTGGACTCATTGTCCCAGGAACTGGTCTTCCCCCCCCAGCCCCAGCTTTTGACTCCTGCCCAGGGAAGCACACCTCTTCTAAACACTCCACTGCCATGCCCAGCGAATCTGTGGCAAGTCAACCTCTGTTAAAGGCATGTTTTCCATGACCCAATCACAACAGCTCATTAGTTGATGGAGCCCTCTTAAACAGGTATAATTCCTGCTAACAACACCCATCTGATAGAATACATTACCTGGGAACTGATGCTAGGCAATTAGCAAGTTCCTACTCTATTTAATACAACACCTTACGTCACTGCCGTGGCACGAGCATCTTACAAGTGGCAATTTCGTCCTTCCGTGCACCACTTTAATCCTAAATGATTGTAACGGAAAATCCAGACAGGCCTGTCCCCGCAAACCTGGCTTTGCTCAAATCTCTCCTACTACCCCCGGCTTGACCAACCACGGGGCCTCTTCACTAGCCTCCCCACCTTCGCTCTTGCTTGCCCTCCTTGAGTCCATTCTCCCCCACAAAAGCCAGAGTGACCTTTTAAAAATGTAAATCAGAGCAGGTCATTCCCTGCTTCAAAAGCTCCAACAGCTTCACATGGCGACTAGACTCACCTCGAAGCTACCATGGCTTCCCATGCCCTGTAGGGTGTGCCTCAGCAGTGTCCCAGTCTCATCCCTCCCACTGGCCCTCTCCCACACTGCTGCAGGCACCTGGCTTCTTCCCTCTCCCATGAGCACCTGCCCCAGGGCCTTTGCACTGACACATCCTCCTCCAGTCCTCTGCCCAGCTGGGCCTTTCTCATCACCCACAGTCAGTGCTATTGTCACCTCCTTAGAGAGGCTTTCCCTGACCAGTCCAGCTAAAGTAGCCCTGTCACTCTCTATCACATCGTCCTGATGTATTTCTTCATGCGTCTTTCCACATCTAAAATTATCTTTTATTGCATGTTTACTCTCGGAGATCAGAAGCTTAGTTTGTGTTCCTCACTGCTGTATCCTCAGGGATTATCACACATTAGGCTCTCAAGAATGTTTGTTGACTGACTGATGGGATAATCTTATTTTTAAAAAGTCCTTTTTAAACATATTTTCTTACTGGAGTGTAGCTGACACACCATGTTACATTAGCTTCAGGTGTACAACACAGTGATCGCACATCACTGTAGTTACGCTGTGCTCACCACGACTGTAGCTACCTTCGGTCACCATACAACGCTGTTACAATGTCACTGACTACACCCAGTGATATACCTTCCATCCCTGTGACTTATGCATCCCATACCTGGAGATGTGTACCTCTCCCTCCCCTTACCCCGTTTTCCCCATCCCCCACCCCTCATCCCTCTGGCAGCCAGCAGTTTTTTCTCCATATTTACACATCTGATCCTGCTTTGTTTATCCACTTGTTTTGTTTCTTACACTCCACATGTGAGTGAGATCATATGGTATTTGTCTTCCTCTGTCTGACCTATTTCACTTAGCATAACGCTCTCGAGGTCCCTCCCTGCTATCACAAATGGCACGATCTCATCCTTTTTTATGGCTGTGTGATACTCCAGCCACATCTTCCTTATCCATTTATCTACGCTCCTTTTACTCCAAGTGCCCCTCAGCCCCTATCTTGAAGGAGTTGCCCTGCTTATTGCCTCCACTTTACCTCATCTACCCCCGGCTTCCCAGTAAGACTCTGTCCCTCTACTCCACAGCAGCTGCTCCCACCAAGCCTTAGCCATGCCTCAGGTTGACCTGCCTGGATAGGCAAACCCAACCCAGTGTCGACTGGACTCGGCATCGTCCCCCCACCTCCCCACCCCCGCCGCTTCTCTTAGTGGGTTCCCCCCTCTAGCACATGCCCAAGCCAGAAACTCAAGAGCCTGGAGCAGGTGTTCTCTGTGTCTTACCTGACTCAGCACAGTGATTGGGAACAGTCCCGTGTACGTAGCCTGGGTCCCACCTCAAGTGCCTCAGCACCTACCAGACATTGCAGGGGCCACAGGAGGCCATTAGCAGGAAGTGGAGGGATAACACCCTCGGGCCAACGTGATAGCCTATGTGCCAACTTGACCAAGCTACTGGGTACGCAGATGTTTGGTCAAAGTACTTCTGAATGCGTCTGTAAGTGTGTTTCTCAGGTGAGATTAACCCGCGCTTTGGTAGACTGATTAAGGAAGACTGCCCTCCCTCACTTGGATAGCCTTCATCCAATCAGTTGAAGGTCCGAATAGAACAAAAATGTGATCCTCTCGTGAGCAAGAAGGCATTCCTCCTGCCAGCTTATTTGAGCTGAAGCATCAGTGTTTTCCTGCCTTCAGAACTGGGCTGGAACATTGGCTTTTTCTGGGTCCCCAGCTTGCTGGCCACAGATTTTGGAACTTCACATAGTCAATCTTCATAATCGTGTGAGCCAATTCATTATGAGATTTTATATCTATCTATCTATTTATATCTCTCTATTTCCACCCTATTGGTTCTGTTTCTCGGGAGAAACCTGACTGATACAGACAACCATCAACCAGTGGGAAATGGGAGCCAGCAGATAAGGGCCTCAGCTTCCTGTCCTTCCGAGGGACAATATGAGGAGAGCCCCACATGGCTTCACAGCCCACCAAAGTCACCAGCTCATTCATGCACCTGTATGGGAGTCTCCCCCTTCCCTGCTTTGCTGCCTCTAGGCTCAGCCTCTGCTTCCTGGACTCAGTCCTGCACCCATAGCTGAGCCTCAGGCTTGCCAGCAGCAAGACCCAACCCAGAGACCTCCTTGGTGCTGCTAATTCCCCCAACAGACACATCCACTCCAGCCCCAATCTGGCAGGTTGCACCCCTAGCTCTTTCTGACACTGTCTGTATTGGTTTCCTGCATCTGCTGTAACAAATTACCCCAAACTCGCTGTGTTGAAGCAATAGAAATATATTCTCTCACCGGCCTGGAGGTCGGAGGTTAGGAAGCACTGTCCCTGGGCTGAAATCAAGGTGTCAACGGGCCTACAGTCCTTCTAGAGGCTCCAGGGAAGCAGCTGGCCCATGCCTCTTCCAGTTTCTGTGGTTGCTGGCGTTCCTTGGCTTGTGGTCACATCACTCCTCTCTCTGCTTCCTTGGTCACATCGCCTCCTCCCCTACTGTGTACGTCAAATCTCCCTCTACCTCCCTCTTATAGGGATAGAGGTGATGATATTTAGGACCCATCTGGATAATCCCAGGTAATCCCCCATCTCCAAATAATCACACAGCTGGATAGCCTTGTTTTGCTGTATAAGGTCACAGTCACTCACAGATTCCAGGGATTAGAATCTGATATCTTTGGGGGGAGGAAGGGCATTATTCAACTATCACTATCTTACCATTACCCCTCCCATGACTATTGCAAATGACCTCCATTCTGGCCCCATCAAATCCATTCTCCAGGCTCTAACCAGAGATGCCCTTCTGGAAGGCATGCCTGCTCAGGTATCCCCATGCTCCCAGACTGCGGATGGCTTTCTGCTGCCTGTGGACATGGTGCCGATGGCCTAGCCAAGGCCAAGGCCCCCTGCATGGCCCCTTGCTCCCCAGCTCCAGACCCAGATGCCTCGGGCGACGGAGGCTCAGCAGCCCAGTGCGTGCACAGAAGGGCATGGCTCCAGTGTCCTGCTGACAGGCAGGAATGCAGATGTCAGATTATTAAGAAAACCTCCCCAAATCCAGGTTTGGTTTGGTTTTGAATGTAAAACCTCACAGTATTTAAATGTTGGCAGCTAAGTTAAAAATAAAATGTAACCTAGTACAGGCTACACAAAGCGGTCCGTGAGCTGCCCCTTTGCAACCTCTGCCCCACAGCTGGGTCACGTGGCTCATTTCTGGCCCCAAGCCCTTGCCTATTCTCACCCCTTTTTGGGAAACACTCTCCTGACGTCCCACCCCAGCCCCAGAGCTCCCTGACTGACCAGCGCCCTCGCTCCTTTGTTCTTAATTTGTGCTTCTGACCAACCAACTCCTGCCCCAGCTCACAGCCCCCTGCAGGGAGTGCATCAGCCCCCGAGGGTCTCTGTCTTCCTCCAGACCATGAGCACCTCAAAGATGAGGATGAATCCCCGTAGCAGAGAATCTGGCCTGACGGGAGTGCTCAACGGATGTTTGCAGTATTAGGACTATGTCTTCGCCCTTAAGAAAACATCCAAAGTTTTATTTTCAGAGCATAGCCACAAAGTCACCAAATTTGGAAGTATAAATATGGGTTAAAGTCGTTCCAAAATGAGCTCTTAAATTTAGACTTAAGGATTGTTTGGTCTACTCCAGCAAAGGACAGACAGGAAAAAAAAAAAAAAGAAAAAAAAAGATGCTGCCTGCGTTTTCTGGGCCGATTCACTCTTCTCCGATTTGTACGTGGTTTGCTGTGGGCACTGAGCAGGTCGTCCTGCCGTCAGCAGGA
>NW_024424341.1:40107754-40284473 GCF_017311325.1 Ursus maritimus
ACACCTGCACCTGTCTGCACGTAGGTACGCACACCCCTTTATCCAAGCGCACCACTTTTTAGCAGTGTGACTGGTAATCACTTGGCCGCCTTGAGTATGCCAACTTGACCTTACTAGGCGTTACAGCATCCCAACCCCTACGAGGAAGGAGGTAGACGTCACCACATTAGGGAATCAGGCTGCTGGGAGCTGATACTCTTGTATTAATTGTTACTATAAAGGAACACCACATAGCAGAGAATGTTTCCCTCATCCCCCCCAAAAAAGCCTATTAAGAGAGTTCATTTTGCAATAACCAGTACAAAGTAATGAAGCCAAAGTCCAGAAATTGTGAAATCGATCAGAGCATTGTTCTAGGTGGGTTTGGGGCAGGGGTGGGCAGCTTATATTTGGCCTAAACAAGCTAGAACGGTTGCCCCTGAAACAGAATTGAGCAGCTTTGCACATTCCGTCTGCCATCAGCACACATTACCCTTAGAATCTAGCAAAAAGGATGACATTTTTAAGTGTGGGGAGAAACTGTTAACTCGATGAGCAGAGGCTTCCCCAGAGCCCACAATGCCCCCCAGGCTCCGGCCAGGAGGTTGGGGGGGTGGGGCGAGGGTAGGAGGACAATGGGAGGTGGGCAAGACTTTGCCCTCCAGGGATTTGTCACACACTTGGGAAACAAGAGCACCACGTGCGGGGCTCAGGCCACGGTGGGGGCAGCGGTGGGTGGGCAGTCAACAGGGTGAGGCCAGTGGGGATGGGGCGGGCTGAGAGGGTCTCCTGTCCCTGGAGAAAACCTTATGGCACTTTCAGGTGTATTTAATTTTATTTTATTTTATTTTATTTTATTTTATTTTATTTTATTTTATTTAAGCTTTATTTATTTGAGAGAGAGCAAAAGAGAGAGAGAGCACATGCCAGCAGGGGAGGGGCTGAGAGAGAGAGAGAATCCTCAAGCAGACTCTGCACTGAGTGTGGAGCCGACTGGGGCTCGATCCTACCACCCTGAGATCATGACTTGAGCTGAAACCAAGAGTCCAGGTGCCCCTTCAGTTGCTATTTTAATACTGCTTTCATTTCACTCTGTGTGTGTGTGTGTGTGTGTGTCCGTGTGTGTGTGTCCGTGTGTGTGTTCCACATCTTCATTTTCTTGTCACTCATGTTACTGAAGCAAATGACTTGCTAAAGGAACAAAATCCGGCACCAACGCGTTCTTTAAATGCAGGGAAATCCGGGGTTTCCTCGGAGCACCGAGGGCTTGTGAGAGGCCCCAGCCGCAGGGCGCATCCTGAGAAGCCTCGTCTCCCAGGCGCCCTGGCTCTGCGCGGGGCCATTTCGGTGCCTGGCACACATAAGTGACACTGATTAAATCTTCGTGGAGCACAGATTCATCCAAGCACCCACTCTGACCCTGGAAACAGCAACGCCTCATGGCAGTGGTGAGCATCCTGGAGACGGAGTGGAGTCGTGCCTCTTGAGGACTTGCTGGGGAGGAGTGAGCAAATCTGGGGGCTGCTGGACTCCACTAAGTCACTATTCAGACCGTAAACCTCAGCCTTGCGCAGGGATCTGACATGCTCGCTTCATAGACGGGACTTATCAGAGAAGGTGCTTTCACCCACGGAGATGAGGGGGTGCGTGGGGATTCCTGAGTTAGAGAGGCATCCAGCTCTGGGTCCCCCGGTTCTGCCTCCTGCCTGGCACAAGCCTGACCACCCACCATAGGGAAGAGGGTCTTTATCTAAAAAATAGAGGGACGCACCCTATGAAGTTGTTAGGAATGGGACAGCTTGAAACCGTCATTCTACAACCAATTTAGAAGCGGCAGTGTATTCTGGCGGTGATGAATCCATCGTGTCTAACACCACCTGGACAGCGGGTGCGCACGCGGCTGGGATTTCCATCCCACGGCTGGAACCCCGTAACTATAAGCAGGAAGTCTCCCCCAGCTATGAGCTGCAACTGCTAGATCTCTGAATAGAAGGTATTAATTCACTCTGATGCTTAGTCCTCCGGCTGGCAGCCTCCCCCCCACCCCACCTCCGCCAGCCCTCGCCCTCACATCACCCAGGCCCTGACTGTTCAACCTCAGCACCTCCTCCCGGTCTGTGCTGGTTCAGACCCTGACTGGCTCTTGCCTCGAGGGTAAAGGAGCCCCTGACTTCGCATTGCAGGAAAAGCATTGTGAAAAGCGTCCCTGGTGTACAACTGGGTGGCAAAAGCCTCCTTTATAATTCCAAACCTACCCGAAATCCTTCCATCCTCTTCACCCTGGGCCCTGCTGCAAACCCTCCAGACTCATTCCCTGAGCTGGAACCCGAACCAATCCTCACAGCCCCTGAACACACGGTGCACATTTGCATCTCCTGGCTCTGCACTTGCTGCTCCTCGTCTAGAAAACCCGGCCCCACCACTTCAGTCCCTTCATCCCGGAAAACTCAGTGCCAGCGTCCCCTCCCCTGTGACGCCACCCTCTGCCCACTGCTGCTTTGAAACTTAGTCTCTGCAAACCTGTGTCACTTTGCCTGTCTCTTATAAGCTTCTCACAGGCAGGAGATGGTATCTTTTTCATCTCCGTATCCCTGGCTATTTGCATGACCCTAGCAAAAGGCAGGTGCTCGAATCATGTGGGAGGAACGGAACTAAGTGTTCGCTGTGGCAACCTAACCTTCAGTAAAATTCTCAAGGTCAAGCAAGCTGAGGCTTTTAACAGAGGTGGCTGGTTTCGCCTGTGAAGTTCCTGGCAGACCCATACCTACCAGTGCCTCCCTCCCAACTCCCTACACCTGCTAGATCCTGCACCCAGGGCTGGAGCTGTGTGGTTCCCCAGCAGCCCTCACAGCCTTGTTCCCCACACGTCCCTCCCTCTGTGACCTCAGTCCCCGCTCCCCTCCTCTGTGCTCCAGATCACCCGCCACTCTGGGTGGTAACAGTTTGCTTCTTTTCTGGTTCTTTCCTCCATATGCACGTGGTGCCCTGAGGACGGGGTTGGTCTCTGCATGCTGGGGTTTCCCTCGAAGCTGGGGCAGTGTTTTGTATGCAGCAAGTGCCTGATGTGTGCTCATGGGCACTAAAATTGGATATTCATAATGGTGGGAAGAACATTCTAGAAAACAGCTACCATGGTCTGGGCCGTTCCCAGGAGGAGCAGGTATACAATTCTTTTCTTTTCCTAGGAAATATTTGAAAATCTTTTACCTAAATCTTTGCAACTGAGCATATATGATTCCTGCAAATGCTGTGGATAAATAAAAAGGTTAACTGTGTTTAAGATATTAATTAACCACAAAGACTGATAAGGGGCTTATTTAATCAGGCTCCTCAGCAGAGAAGCTCAGGTTTGGGTGGGGCTGAGCCCCATCCCTTTCTTTACTTAGGGGAAAGCTAAACCTTTACCACCTGCCTTTCAACCAATGAGAGTTCTTGCCTCTTCCTGTTCTCCTTTAACTACACTTCATTTTATCCAAGTAGTTGGAGAGGAAGCCACTGAAACTACTTTCTGCCTTGCCCTATGCAAGAAGGACAAGGAGGCAACACGCTGTTTAAAGACACTACTGCTTCTGTGATTGGGTCCGTGGTCTGATCCAGCCAAAATATTATTTACATTTTTAAAAATCTTTTTTAAAGACACATGCTACATGTAAAACCCCCCATCCTAATAAGTGGGCTCTCTCTTACAAAAGGATGTCTCAGTGAGAATTACCTGCTGTGCCCTGTTTCTTCCCGAGCAGGCGGGGCCTGGGGGAGGCTGGGGAGAAGTTTCTGGTCAAACGCCCTCCTCGGAGGCCTGGATTTCAGAGGCCTGCCTCCCTCCCTCCGAGCGAGCGAACAACAAACCTTCAGACCAGACTCCGACAGCTCGGATGAAGCAGCTGCATTTCTCACTCAACACCCTCTCTCGCCAGATGAAGGACACGGACTCACGGAGAGAAGACACACACATTCCAGGCCATTTTTCATACACTGACAAGAAGTAAATTAGGAAATCATGTACGTACAATACACGAGTCATGCTTTCCTATTGATCACATGCAATTTACATCTTACAAAGATGTGAGTTCTTGTATTCTCACTCCACAAGGAAAATCTCAATGATTTATTCATTTCAAATGAAAAATAGAAGGTAGATGAGAAGAATGACTTCACAGACGCATCGTTCTCGGGGCACTGGTGCGAGGCTCTCGCGCGCACTGCCCGAAGGGCTCCGTGTGCAAGTCCCTCTAATTAACAAGGTGAATCAGGCGGCAGCTCTCTAATTAGTGAGCATGACAAGCCGGCGGAAACAGGCAGGCAGACTGGTACACATCGCTGGCCAACAAAGGCACAGCACATTCCAAGGAAAAAAATGCAGATTTCTGCTAAATAACTATTAAAACTAAGACGTGGGGGGGGGGCGGGGAGAACACCTCGTTTTCATTCTCACATTTCATGTGTACTCCTTGCACATTCTCAGGGATAACTAGCTCCTTGGTAAGCCAGGGTTTCCCTCAGCCCTTTGTGCCACCTTTCCAGGCAAAGTGGGTATTTTTCTCTTGAAATAAGAATCAACATCTTTGTTTGGGATTTATGATCAATTTGTGTGTGTTTTGGCCCAGTAGGTAGTTCCTCCTGCTTCTCATTCCTAATTCTTCCCAAAATTGGAGACGGCTGAGGGGAAACTGTCTCCGGAGATGTACTCAGAGCGGCTCGGTCCCACAGGACCCGCAGCCAAGGAGCCCCCAGGGGGCAGAAATACATGGAACCTCCCGCTGTCCCCAGAGGGCCACACCTGGTTACCGGCTCAGCCTCAAGGAGAGCCTCGACTGCTGGTGGCACCCTAGCCCCTTGCCCTGGTTTTACCTGTCTTTACTTAATGGCCAACGGTTGTTAGCTAGTCTTTCTGAGTGTGCCCAGCAGCTGGGGGGAGGCGGCTGCCAGAGGAGCACCCCACAGCATCAGCCAAGCTTCGTGGGTACAGGCTGCAGTCACCCACAGCGTGACTGTGGGTCAGTGGGGACACTACCATTCACCTTTACCTCCTATCGATGGCACCTGGCAGCCTCGTGGGTTTGACTTCACTGAGGCCTGTGAACGACCTTGGTTCTTTCTGTTCTAGCAGCATCCACAGTGAAGCTTGAAAGGTACTTTCTTTAGCTTCAGGGGTAAGTTGGTGGCCAGCTGCTAAACACAGTCTTGCGGATGGAGAGTCGCCTGGCTCTGATTTGGATGCCTCACCTATCAGACCCCAGCACTGCCAACCACCACGAGGGGCGTTTCCCTGGAGGAGGCGCGGATGTTAGTATTGCTTTAAAGTCATAGAAACAGGGCATCAGGAGGGTGAGAAAGTGTGCCATGGGTCCTTCAGAAAATGCCTCTGGAAGCAGACAGTGAACTCTGGGTTTATACCCCAACCTGCACTTTTCTTCCCTCTCCTTCCACAGATTTATGACCCCTGGCTCTCGGCTGGCAGGCCAAAAGATGTCCCTCCATAAAACTCCCTGCATTTCTCAAGTGAAGGCCGGTCCCAACAGTAAACTCCAAGACCAGTGAGCAAGCCACCAGGTCTTTGCAATGGACAGTCGTTCTCCAGAGAGAAATAAGAATGATGGGTTTGGATGTGTGGGGACCCTCGTAAGGGCAGCACTCCCTCCTCCGCACCATCACTTGCTCTGAAAGACTGAACCTCATGAAAGATTCTGTGGCTTCACTCCACTGCAGTCTGGGGCTCCCTTCCTGCCGTGTGTCATGGTGGCTCCCAGCCTAACTTTTCTGCTGGCTTCTCTCCGCATCTAAGCAAACACCCCTCTATATGCCCTCTCTTCCTGCTTCAACTCCTCATTCACCATCAGGTTTATCTATGTAGTCTCTTGTCCTAAGCGCAAAGCCAGCACTGAAGAGTTTCCAGCACAGACTAGCCCACAAGGACAGCAGTGGCCAAGGGGACAGTATGGCAAGCCTTTCTCCCCTGCCCTCCCATACTTCCCCACCAGCTCTGCCCATAGAGGCCATGATAGCCCCACCTCGTGGACCCAATCTTCCGCAAAGCTTTCCCGATGATCCTCATCACCGGCTCTGAATCCCGGGGGGATCTGAGGGCACTTTTTTTTTTCTTAAGATTTTATTTATTTATTTGTCCAAGAGAGAGCACGCACAAGCAGGGGAGTGGGAGGCAGAGGAAGAAGCAGGCTTCCCGCTGAACAAGAAGCCCGATGTGGGACTCGACGCCAGGACCCTGGGATCATGACCCAAGCCGAAGGCAAATGCTTAACCGACAGAGCCACGCAGGTGTCCCTGATGGCCCTTTCTTGAGACTTGTCATATTTGGCTTCATACTATACTGCCATCCGTGCAGCCAAACAAAATGGCCCTTTCAGCCAAGTCAGACCTGGGCTCAAATTCTGCCTCTACCAACTTCTGGCCACACCACTTTATTTGTATTTACATCCTTCAATGTCTGCTTCCTCAGCTGGAAAAAGTAGAAATAACCATCCCACCTTGCAGGGGGGAAATGAGATAAAGCTATGAACTGGCTCCATGTGGTATCCTGCATAGAATGGGTGCTAGGGAGTAATTTAACAAAAATTCTTTCCATTTCGGGGACAGCCTGGTATAATTTTTTTAAAGATTTTATTTATTTATTTGACTGAGAGAGTGCAGGGGGGTGGGTGGAAGAGGGAGGAGCAGACTCCCTGCTGAGCAGAGCCCAACATGGGGCTCGATCCCAGGACCCCGGGGTCACGACCCAAGCTGAAGGCAGATGCCCAACTGACTGAGCCACCTAGGCGCCCCTAATTTTTTTTTTAATGATGTATTTGACCTTCGCTCATGTATGGTCCCAACCCCAAGCAGTCACAAACTAGCTATGTGACCTTGTACAGGACACTAAGCCCCTCTGAGCCTCGGTTTCCTCCATAATAGGGGGTCAACCATACCTAGCTCACAGGTGTGGTTTAATGAAGTGTGGATACCGGGGCTCCTAGCACAGGGGCCACCCAATAACTGTTAGTCAGAAGCAAGAACTTTGTTTCCTTCATCGGCATGAGCCCAAACCTGAAGAATTTGAACAAGAATGCTGCTCTCAATCAATGAACATTTGTGGAAGGAATGAGAGGCCGAAAAGTGTGACAGATATGTGTTCCTTTTACAGTTTGTATTCTTTATGGCTTTGGACAAGAGGCCTTTCCCAGGTCCCAGCATTTTCAATCTACAAAATGGGAGAAAATCTGTCAACCTCATTGGATTGCTTCCAGAATTAATCCTTAAAAAAAAATGTAAGTCTAGAAAAAAAGCATGCCAAATTATAAAACAAGGACTATTTCAGAAATTCAGGTAATTATTTCAACTGGTGTGACCATTATAGATAAAAATATCTATGACATTTATTATAAGCCATGTTTTCACTTGGTCAAAATTTGATGGTTACTTTTGCTTGATACCAAACGTATCAGCCTTTTTAACCTGTGGAGGCAAGCCACCTAAGGGAACCCATGGCAGCTGTTTTCACATTAAACACGCAAATTTTAACATTTCATTTAAAAAATTACAATTTTTGGACAAATAGTTTTAGGTGTCGTTAAAAAGTAAAATTCCAAAGTAAATTTTTAGGGATTGCAAAGCATTGGAATAAACAGAGTAAGTTTACCTATGTTTGGGGCAGAATGGTAAAGACACATTAAGTAAATTATAATTTGTCTTTAGGAATGTCTTTTGGTGCTCATGCCTTTCAGATGCATAGCCTGAAATGCTTATTTGAAATGAAAAGAACTTAGAAATAAAAAAGCACAAATGATACTTGTCCAGCCCAGTAGAATACCCATCCCTCCTGGTAGAAATTCCCCGTGGCCGAGATTCTCCTGAGGCCACACCAACCGTGCCCATGGGTAGTTCATATTCTCAGGGCATCGCTTTTCCAGCAACAGGTAATATCAGGGACTGGCGCTAAATGGGGAGTCCTATTGAACAGCCTTAATTCTGAGTTCCCTGGTGAAAAGTCTAGCACAGGGTATATGAGTTTCCTTGGGCTGCCTAAAGGTCTACCCACTGGGTACTTCAAACAATAGAAATTTATTGTCTCCCAGTTCTGAGGCTAGAAACAGGATTGGCTCCTTATGTAAGCCTGTCCCACACCTCCCTCTGAGATCTGGTAGTCTCAGCCATTCCTTGGCTTCTAGATGGTGTTTGCCTCTGTGAAGTCCAAATTCCCCCTATTTATAAAGACCCGAAATTGGATTAGGGTCCACCCTGATGACTTCATCTTTACTTGATCATCTGCAAAAACCCTATTTCCAAATAAGGTCAACATTCACAGGTACTGGGGCCTAAGACTTCAACATCTTTTGGGGACACAGGGAAAACTGTCAAGAGTCACTGGTTTTGAAGTAAAGTCTCCAAGGCTGAGGCTGGGCAGGGAATTGATGTGTGGGGCTGGACTCCTGTTGTCAGGCCTCCTGGGAGGCAGCTGGCAGAACTGTCACAGCCACGGTCTGCCTGTTGGCCCTGCAGGCTTGGAAAGTAGGTGTGGCTGGCATGTGGGGAGCACATCCGTCTCTCGGGAGCTCGGTTCCGTGAGGCGAGCTTTCAGGACCGCTGTAAACAATCAATATGCCCATTTGTTGACAGAGACCGCTCACAGGGAGAACGAGAGAATGATGCTTGGGTCTTCATAACCTGCCCATTGCCTTGCCCTCCCCGAGGCGGACATGCAGATGTGGGGAGAGTGTGGATTCACGTGTTTCAGGACAATACGGTTTGGTCCCCACCTCTACAGCAGGGGCAGCCCTGCTCAGAGGATGCGGGACCTATGGGGGTCTCACATAGTCAATCCCTGCCAACCTTGAGGGGACCAGACATGCTTCTAAGAGACACGTCTTTTTTGAGCTATTCCCAGGAACCCTCCCTATTGACAAGTTGGCTCTGAAGAACTCGGCTTTAATCCGATTCCTGTAGATCTTACCACTTAGCTCTGAGGTCGTTCTCTCCATCTGTTCCAGGTTCTTGGGTACCTCCCAACGACACACCCACAGTCTTTCCAAGAACATGTTTGCCTTAATTAATTCTCTCTTTAAAAAAAAATACACCCCACAGCACCTGGCTGGTGACTCTTGATCTCAGGGTGGTGAGTTTGAACCCCACGTCGGGCATAGAGATTACTTTTACTTTTTAAATTTTTTTTAAAAGATTTTATTTATTTATTTGAGAGAGAGAGAGACAGCAAGTGAGAGGGAGAGGTAGAGAAAATCTGAAGCAGACTCCGCACTGAGCACAGAGACTGATGTGGGTCTCAATCCCACAACCGCCAGATCGTGACCTCAGGCCGAAACCAAGAGTCTGACGATTCATCGACTGCGCCACCCAGATGCCCCTAGAGATTACTTGAAAGAAAGAAAGAAAGAAAGAAAGAAAGAAAGAAAGAAAGAAAGAAGAGATAAAGAAAGAAAGAAACCACTTATTATAAATAAGCAAATAAATAAATAAAACCCAACTTTCTGACTGCAGTATCCTATTCAGTTCCCCTCCTGGACAAGGCCCTTTTCTTTGTCCCTCACAATCAGGGGCCAGCCAGACCCACACAGTCGGCCCTGGGAAGAGCTGGCAGTGCACATGAACGGCCAGGAGGAATGGGTCTTCGGTGCAGTGTGCATTGGGGTTGGGGGGATACACATAGGATGAAGACGTAAGGTAGTACTGTAAGATTTCTCTTTTTTGGACTGGGACATTGACAGCTCCTGAAAAAAGGTCTGCAACATGTATGCTATGTGAAAGGTTCAAACAGACCACTGATGCCAATTATACTCCAATAAAGCTGGAAAAAATAAAGAGAAACTTGAGATATTAAAAAAAAAAAGATCACTGAATTTTCCAAATGACAAGACAACAAGACACACACACATGCCTATTAAAATATAATTATTTGGGGGCAAACAAGCATTAGCAATCTGGATTATGCTCCGACTTAGAAACCAATTAAAATCAGCATTTGAAATGAGGAGCTGAGATCATGGAAATAAATAACTAAATAATTTCTTACTAAATAGGAGGTGATCTCTTTAATCTAGCCCCCCTTTCATCCACATCTAAGAGCGAACATCTCGATCTTTCCTCTCTTGTTGAATACAATTAGCACCTGATCCCTGCTTTTTAAGTTCAGACTCGTTTCCCATTTATATCTCTGACACCTCCCTACAGCCTATTTGACTTGTCTGACACATTTGCCAGATATTAGGGCTTTGTGCAGAAGAGAGATTTCTTACCCTTACAATTTGGGGACATTAATAGACTTTTGGAAGGCTTGACATGTAGATAGAATCTCTGGCAAAATTTAAAAAAAAAAGAGTGAAAAAGTCATTAAAATAGAATTATTGCTAGTTTTTGAAATAGGAATACCACAAAGAAGATTCCCCCAGATACTGGCATATTTAAAGATTTTTTTAAAAGTGCACCTGGGATTCTGAGATATTTGTATGTAACAGCAGAAACTGCCTGGCACATAGATTCCCTAACCTGCTCCACAGAAATGGTAAATTCTGTGACCAAGACAAAGGATGCAAAGCTAAGGAGAAGCCACTAGAACTAAGACTCTGTATGATCTCACCTCTGAAGAGACTCTGAAATAACAAACAGAAAGGCATAGAGGCTGAGAACATGGGGCTTTTGAATCATGTAGCCCTGGATTTGAATCCCAGCTTCCCTCCTTTCCCCTCCTTACTGCTCCCTAATTACTATCAACTTCCATTTTCTCATCTGCAGAATGGGACTAATTACAGTGTTGTTAAAACAATTCAATAAGGTAATGCCCCCAGAGTGCTTAGTACAGTGCCTGGCACATGGTAAAATGCTCTAAATTCTTAGCCCAGCCAATAGCTCTACTCATCAGCAGAGCCAAGCTGGTGACCCAGTTGGCCCAGGGAGCTCAGGGGGCAAAGTTCTGACTGATTAAGTCCCCAGCCAACAAGTTTTACCAGCTGTGAAGCCTGTTCTGCAGTCCTGTCCAGGGAGGGAAGCTCATTTGAGGTCTTATCTACTGTTGAATATAGTCCCCCTCTAGCCCAGCCAGGTGGTGGCTACTCGGCCCATCCTGTAGTCCACTTCCAGCAGCAGCTCAGCAGAGAGCCCAGCCAGAAATTCTGTCCACATGCAGAGCCAGCCAGTGGCCCTCTCTGACTAAGAACCCTCTGGGCAGTTCTGGCTGATTCAGGTCCTCAACCAATGAGCCATGCCAGCCTTTGAGCCTATTCTGCCACTTACCCAGGCAGGGAAGTAGTTTCATGGCCCTACCTACTGCTGAGTATAGCCCTCAGTTCCACCTGCTCAGGAAGCCTAACCAGAACACCCAGGAGGCTGTGTGGCCCACCTTACAGCCCAGCTTGCCATGGCACCCAAGCAGAGAGCTCAGCCAGTGGCTCTGCCCATCTACAGAGCTGAGCCAGTGGCCCTGTCTAGCCAGGGAGCTCAGTGGACAGTTTTTCTGATTTGGGTCCCCAGCCAATGATCCATACCAGCCATCGAGTCTGCTGTATAACCCTGCCTGACCTGGAAAGCAAATCTGAAGTCCCTCCTATGCCTGAATATAGCCTCCAGCCCTATCCAACTGGAAAAACTAACCATAACACCTGGGAAGATGTGTAACCCATCCTACAGCCCCGCTTACAAAGGCACCCAAGCTGAGAGCCTAGCCAATGGCCATGCCCATCTGAAGAACAAAGCCAGTGGCCCTGCCCAACTGCAGAGCCAAGCCAGTGACCCCATCTGGCTAGGGAGGTTGGTGGACAGTTCTTCCCAACTTGAGTCCCTAGCCATTAAGCTGTAATGGCTATGGAGCCCATTCTATGGCCCCATCTGGACCAGAAAACAAATTGACCAGGAAGCTTGACCAGAGAATCTGAGCATCCTGTAGCTACACCTGGACAGGGAACCAAGTCAGTAGTCCTATTTGACTTCTCCCAACCAGCAGCATCCCCCTGACCTCAGAGCTTGGGCAGTGGCGTCACCCAAATAGAGACCTGTGATAGCAAGCCCCACCTGACCAAGGATGCTACCACTTGACCCAACCAGAACCCAAAACTGAGCTGACTGGGGAAGGACTATCTCTGCCAAAGCAAACCTATAAAGTCTGGAAAAGAAGACAGCTTACTCAAATGTGCAGACACCAACTCAAAGAATCAAGAATCATGAAGAATCAGGAAAATATGAAATGACCAAAGGAAGCTAATAGTGCTCCAGTAACTGACCCTAAAGAAATGGATATCTATAAACTGTCTGATGAAGAATCCAGAATGATCCTCTTAAAGAAGTTTAGTGAACTACAAGAATATACAAACAACACAAAAATTAAGAAAACAATGAACAAATGAGAAAACATAAACAAAATGAGAACTTCAACAAAGAAGTAGAACCCCCCAAAATACCAAACAGAAATCCCTGAACTGAAGAATACAATGACTGAACTCAAGAATTCAATAGAGAGTTCAATATCGGACTTGACCAAATAGAAGAAAGAAGCAGTAAACAAGAAGATAGATTCATTTGAAAGCATCCAGTCAGAGAAGAAAAAAGAATGAAAGGAGTGAGGAAAGCCTACATCCTATGAGACTAATGGAATACCACCATCAAAAGGAACAATATACATATTACGGAAATCACAGAAGGAGAGAAGAAAGAAAGGGACAGAAAGTATACTTACAGCAATAATGGTTGGAAAACTCCCAAACTTGGAGAAATAAACAGACATCTGGATTCGTGAGGACCAAAGGACCCCAAATAGATTGAACTTGAAAAGAACAACACCAAAATACATTACAATTAAATTGTCAGCAAAGACAAAGAGGAAATCTTGAAAGCAGCAAGAGAAAAGCAGCTCATCGCATACAAGGGAAACTCCATAAGATGGGGGGTAGCTTTATCAACAGAAACTTTGCAGGCCAGGAGAGAGTGGGATGATATGTTCAAAATATTGAAAGAAAAAAAAAAAACTGTCAACCAAGAATACTACCTAGCAAAACTGTTCTTTGGAAATGAAGGACAGAAAGACTTTTTTTTTTTTTAAGATTTTATTTATTTATTTGACAGACAGAGACAGCGAGAGAAGGAACACAAGCAAGGGGAGTGTGAGAGGGAGAAGCAGGCTTCCTGCCGAGCAGGGAGCCCAATGTGGGGCTCAATCCCAGGACCCTGGGATCAGGGAACTGAGCCGAAGGCAGACGCTTAACGGCTAAGCCACCCGGGCACCCCCAGAAAGACTTTCTTGAACAAACAAAAGCTGAAGGAGTTCATCACCACACTTGCCTTACAAGAAATGCTAAATGATGTTCTTCAAGTGGTAATACAAGGGTGCTGATTAAGGTCAAAAACATATGAATGTATGTATAAAACTCACTGGCAATGGTAAATATGCAGCCAGAAGCAGATTCTCTAATATTGTAATGGTGGTGCATAATTCACTTACAACTCCAGTTTAAAAGTTAAAAAGCCAACTCATGGGGCGCCTGGGTGGCTCAGTCGTTAAGTGTCTGCCTTCGGCTCAGGGCGTGATCCTGGCATTCCGGGATTGAGCCCCACGTCAGGCTTCTCCACTAGAAGCCTGCTTCTTCCTCTCCCACTCCCCCTGCTTGTGTTCCCTCTCTCACTGGCTGTCTCTCTCTGTCTAATAAATAAATAAATAAATCTTAAAAAAAAAAAAAGCCAACTTTTTTTTTTTTTAAAGATTTTATTTATTTATGTGACAGAGAGACAGCCAGTGAGAGAGGGAACACAGCAGGGGGAGTGGGAGAGGAAGAAGCAGGCTCCTAGCGGAGGAGCCTGATGTGGGACTCGATCCCGGTACGCCAGGATCACGCCCTGAGCCAAAGGCAGACGCTTTAACGACTGCGCTACCCAGGCGCCCCAAAAAAAGCCAACTTTTAAACATAGAGAACAAACCAGTGGTTGCCAGAGGGGAGGTCGGTAGGAGGAAGGGTGAAATAGACAAAGGGGATTAAGAGTACACTTATCCAGATGAGCACTGAGTAATATATAAGATTGTTGAATCATTATGTTTTACACCTGAAATTAATATAACACTGTATGTTAGTTACACTGGAATTTTTTTAAAGTCAAAAACCAAACATATTAAAAATAACCATAACTACAATGATTTGTTATAGGATACATAATATCAAAAAATATGTGAATTGTAACATCAATAACCTAAAATATGAGAGGGAGGAAATAAATGTATAAAATTATTATGCATGCTATTGAATTTGTTACCAGCTTAAAATAGGACATTTTTTAAAAATTTTATGTAAGTCTCCTGGTAATCACAAAGGAAAAACCTGTTGTAGATACACAAAAGATTATGCTTAAGAAGCCAAAGTGTACAGCTACAAAAACCCATCAAATCACAAAACAAGGCAGCAACATAAGCATGAAACAATAAATCTACAACACAGGAAAAAAATCTTTTTAGTGGCAAGAGTAAGTCCTCACTTATCAATAATTACTATAAATGGATTAAATTCTCAAATCAAAAGACATAGAATGACTGAATGTATAAAAACACAAGCTCTAACTATATGCTGCCTATAAGGGATTCCAGCTTTAATCCCACACAAAAACAGAATGAAGGGATAGAAAAAGATGTTTCAAGCAAACAGGAACCAAAAGAAAGCAGGGGTAGCTGGCTTATACCAGACAAAATATATTTTAAGCTAAGAATGGTCAAGAGAGACAAAGAAAATTATTATATAATGATAGATCAGTTCATCAAGACAATATAACAACTGTAAATATTTATGCACCCAACATCAGAGCACCTAAACATATAAAGGAAATATTAACAGAACTAAAAAGAGAAAGAAACAGCAATATAATTATAGTTGGGGACTCTAATAACCCACTATCAAAATGAATAGGTCATCCCTACAGATAATTGACAAGGAAACAGCAGATTTCAACAACACTATAGACCAAACAAACCAAAACAAATGTTTTGACATATACAAAACATACCATCCAGCAACAGCAGAATACGCATAACTCTCAAGTGCTCCATGGAACATTTGCTAGGATAGGTCATATGTTAGGTCACAAAATGAGTCTTAGCAAATTTAAGACGAAAATCCTTCCAATTATCTTTTCCAACCACAATGGTATGGAACTAGAAATCAATAACTGGAGGAAAGCTGGAAAATTCATATACACGTGGAATTTAAACAACAGACTCCTGAACAGCCAATAGATCAAAGAAGAAATCAAAAGGGAATTAAAGAAATACCTTGAGATGAATGACAATGGAAACACAACAAACCCAAACTGTGAGATACAGCAAAAGCAGTTCTAAGAGGGAAGTTTATAGTGAAAAATGCATACATCAAGGAAAAAAAAAATCTCAAACAACCTAACTTCATACTTCAAGGAACTAGAGAAAGAACAAACTAAGCTTAAAATTAGCAGAAGGAAAGAAATAATAAAAATTAGGACAGAAAGAAATGAAATAGAGAACAGGAAAACAATTAAAAAGATTGATAAAACCAAGAGTTGGCTCTTGAAAAAATAAATAAAATTGACAAAACTTTAGTAGACTAACCAAGAAAAAAAGAGAGAGGGTCCAAATAAATAAAATTTTAAATGAAAGAAGAGACTTTACACCTGATACCACAGAAATAAAAAGGGTCATAAGAGACTACTATGAACAATTATATGCCAACATATTGGATAACCCAGAAGAAATGGATAAATTCCTAGAAACATATAACCTACCAAGACTGAATCATGAAGAAATAGAAAATCTGAACAAAGCAATAATGACAAAGGACTGAATTAGTAATCAAAAGCCTCCCAAAAAGAAAAGCCCAGGACTAGATGGTTTCACTGCTGAATTTTACCAAACATTTAAAGAATTAACATCAACCCTTCTCAAACTCTTCCAAAAAAATGAGAGAGGAGGGAACACTCCCAAACTCAGTTTAAGAGGCCAGCATTATCCTGATATCAAAGCCAGATAAGGATACTACAGGAAAAGAAAACTATAGGCCAATATCCCTGACAAATATAGATCCAAAATTTCTCAACAAAATCCCAGCAAACTGGAACACAACACCACATTAAAAGGATCATACACTGTGATTAAGTGAGATTTATCCTTGCTCTGCAATAATGGTTCAACATATGCAAATCGATACTGTGATACACCACATTAATAGAATGAAAGATAAAAATTATATGATCATCTCAATAGATGTAGAAAAGGCATCTGACAAAACAAACATCCTTTTGTAATAAAAACTCTCAACAAATTGAGTATAGAAGGAATGCATCTCAACATAAAAAAGGCCATATATGACAAGCCCACAGCCAACATCATATTCATGGTGAAAGACTGAAAACTTTTGCTCTAAAAATCAGGAACAAGACAATGTGCCCACTCTCACCACTCTTATTCAGCACAATAGTGGAATTTGTAGCCATAACAATCAGGAAAGAAAGGAGAGAGAGAGAGAGAGAGAGAGAGAGAGAAGAGAAGAGAAGGGAAGAGAAGAGGAGAGAAAGGAAGGAAGGAAGGAAGGAAGGAAGGAAGGAAGGAAGGAAGAAAGAAAGAAAGAAAGAAAGAAAGAAAGAAAGAAAAAAAGAAAAAAAAGAAGAAGAAGAAGAAGAAGAAGAAGAAAGAAAGAAAGAAAGAAAGAAAGAAAGAAAGAAAGAAAGAAAGAAAGAAAGAAAGAAAGAAAAAAGAAAAGAAAGAGAGAGAGGGAGGGAGACGGAGGGAGGATGGAAGGAAGGGAGAGAGAGAAAGAAAGGGGGGAGGGAGGGAGGAAGGAAGGAAGGAAGGAAGGAAGGAAGGAAGGAAGGAAGGAAGGGCATTCAAATGAGAAAGGAAAAAGTAAAATTGTCTCTGTTTGCAGATGACGTAATTTTATGTATAGAAAACCTTAAACACTACACACACACACACACACACACAAAACTGTTAGAAATAATCAACAGATTTAGTACAGTTGTAGAATACAAAATCAACATACAAAAATCAGTAGCATTTCTACACACTAATAAATTATCTGAAAAAGAAATAAAGAAAGCAATCCCATTTACAATAGCTTTAAAAACAATTAAATACTTAGGAATAAACTTAACCAAGGAAGTGAAAAATCTCTATACTGAAAAGTGTAATACGTTGAAGAAAGAAACTGAAAATGGAAATATATTGTGCTTATAGAAATAAAGGGAAATACATTTTGTGTTTATAGACTGAAAGAATATTGTTAAAATGTCCATACTACCCATCTATAGATTCAGTGCAATCCCTATTAAGATTCCAATGGCATTTTTTACAGAAATAAAAAAATATTAAAACTTATTTGGAACCACGAAAGATCCCAAAGGGGGACACTTGGGTGGCTCAGTCAGTTGGGCATCAGAATCCTGGTTTCAGCTCAGGTCCTGATCTCACGGTGGTGAGATTGAGTCTCAGGTCAGGCTCCATGCTCAGTGGAGAGTCTGCTGGAGATTCTTTCCCCCTCCCTCTCCCTCATCCTCTGCTCCTCTCCCTGCTCATGTTCGCTCTCTCTCTCTAAAATAAAACAAAATCTTAAAAAAAAAAAAAAAGACCCCAAAGAGTCAAAGCAATCTTGAGCAAGAAGAACAATGCTGGTGGTATTACATATCATGATTTCAAACTATATTACACAGCTCTAATAAAACAGTATGGTGCTGGCATAAAAACAAACCCATAGACCAATGGAGCAGAATAGAGAGCCTATAAATAAAACCATGCATATTCAGTCAACTAACGTCAGACAAGGGAGCCAAGAATACTCAATGGAGAGAAGAGAGTCTATTCAATAAGTGGCACTGGAAAAACTAGGTATTCACAAGCAAAAGAAGGAAACTGGACCCTTATCTTGCACAATTCACAAAAATAAACCCAAAATGGATTAAAGACTTACATGTAAGAGCTGAAACCATACAATTCCTAGAAGAAAGCACAGGGGGAAACTCCCTGCTATTGGTCTTGGCCATGATTTTTTTGGAAATGACACCAAAAGTACAAGTAATGAAAACAAAAATAAACAAGTGGGGCTTCATTGAAATGAAAAGCTCCTGCACAGCAAAATAAATGATCAACAAAATGAGAAAGCAATCTACAGAATGAAAGAAAATGCATTGCAAACCGTATATCTGATAATGGGTTAATATTCAAATATATATGGGACTCATTCAACTCAAGAGCAAAACAAAAACAAAACAAATAATCAAATTTTTAAATGCAAAGAGGATCTGAATAAACATTTTTCCAAAGAAGATAAATAGATGATCAACAGGTATATGAAAAAGCAGTCAACATCACAAATCACAAGGGAAGTGCAAGTCAAAACCTCCATGAGGTTATTACCTCACACCTGTTAAACTGGCTGTTAAAAATAAGAGAGATAACAAGTGTTGGCAAGGATATGGAGAAACAGCAACCCTTGTGTCCTGCTGGTGGAAATGTGAATTGGTGTAGCCTGTGTGGAAAACAATACGGAGTTTCCTCAAAAAATTAAAAATTGAACTACTGTATGATCCAGCAATTGCACCAGGAGGTATATAGCCAAAGGAAATGAAATCACTGTCTTGAAGAGCTAGCTACACCCCATGTACATAGTGGCACTATTTAAATAGCCAAGATATGGAAACCACCTAAGTGTCCATCAATGGATGAATGGATAAATATGGTATATATAATAAAGTATTATTTGGGGGCGCCTGGGTGGCACAGCGGTTAAGCGTCTGCCTTCGGCTCAGGGTGTGATCCCGGCGTTATGGGATCAAGCCCCACATCAGGCTCTTCTGCTATGAGTCTGCTTCTTCCTCTCCCACTCCCCCTGCTTGTGTTCCCTCTCTTGCTGGCTGTCTCTCTCTCTGTCGAATAAATAAATAAAATCTTTAAAAAAAAATAAAGTATTATTTGACCATAAAAAGGAAGGAAATCCTGCCATTTGCAGCAACATAAATGGGCTTCACGGGTATTATGTTAAGTGAAATAAATCAGACAAAGAAAGACAAATACTGTATGATCTTACTTATATGCATAATCTTAAAAAAATCGAACGCATCAAAAGAGAGAATAGATTGGTGGTTGCCAGAGGCAGGGGGTGGAGGGTGGGGAAAATGGGTGGAGGTAGTCAAAGGGTACAGACTTCCAGTCATAAGATAAATAAATTCTGGGGATGTAATATACTGCATGGCTACTACAATTAACGATACTGCATTGTATATTTGAAAGTTGCGAAGGCAGATCTTAAAAGTTCCCATCACAAGAAAAAATTGTAACTATGTGAGGTGATAGGCGTTAACTAAATTTATTGTGGGACTCCTTTTGCAATATATACAAATATGAAATCATTATGTTGTATACCTTAAACTTATACAATGTTATAGGTTAATTATATCTTTAAAAAAAAAAACCTGGAAAAAATGTTCAAAATTCTTTAGCCATCATCAACTGCATCATGAAAGGTATGTTCCACTGGGCTGTAATGGTCAAAGTCAATGACAGTGGCTAACATCGAGGGGTGCTGGTCTCTGCTCTACACTCTGGCTATGGGACCCAAGCTTCAGGTCAGCAGGGCCATATCTCTGTGTGAACACTTTTTTTTTTTTGAGTGGGGGAGAGGCAGTGGAAGACAGAGAGAGAATTTTAAGCAGGCTCCATGCCCAGCTACACAGCCCATGGCAGGGCTCGATCTCACAACCCTGAGCTCAAGACCTGAACCAAAATCAAGAGCTGGAGGCCTAACCGACTGAATCACCCAGGCACCCCTCTGTGTGAATGTTTTAAGCCTTTCCTGTCTTCCCTGCTTCTCCGACTTTGCACATACTCCTTCTTCCTGTTATAGAAAAGCTATATGCCTATTCAACATCTCCACTCGCATGTCTAATAGTCAAGTCAAAATTAACACATCTGAAGGCAAGCTCCTGAAATTCTCCCTCTTAACCTGCCCTGCCCACAACATTCCCCATCTCAGTTACAGGCAGCTCTTAGTTCCAGTGCTCAAGTGAAAAAACTTGGAATCACTCTTAACTCTTAACTTTATCTCAAACTCCACATCTAGCTCGTCAATGCATTTTGTCGGCTAAGTCTTCAAAACACATTCAGAGTTCAACCACCTCTCTCTTAACTTCTAACACTGCCCTCTCCCAGGATTGTTGCAATGGCCCCAATCAAACTTCCGCCCAGACTCCTCATGGTTATTTTCAATGCATCTTGATTGGACTTGTGATCAATTAAATCAGATCATAACCCTTCCGCTGGTCAAACTCTGCAGTGGCTCCCCATTTCCACCGGAGTAAAATGTGTTTATGCTGGAGTGTTAGATTTATCTATTTGTTACATTGTTGTTGTGTTTAGTACCATGCTATGGTTTTGCAGGGGCTGACCATGGGCTGCAGTAAATGATACTGGTAGAAATAAAAGAGGACCGGGTACGCAAGAATGATAAACAGGGAAAGCGGGGGAAAGTATACAGTCAAATCTGATAAAAATGTTTCATTATAATAATTCTACCACTTCTTCCCTTAGAAAGGCCTCCCTTTCTCCAGAGATTTATGAATATGCAGTTGAGATTTTCATTTGCTTCTCTCTTACAGGTGAACATTTTTTTTTTGTCTGCTCCTACCATCTCTAAAATGCGAAGGTCATGAACCCTTTGCTTCCACTGAGCCAAAAGGGCTTTAGAGAAAAGTGGTAGAGCAGGAATGGGGGATATCACTTCCCCTTTTGATGCCAGCCAACCTTTGTGTACGAAAATAAATCTATATAATACTGACTACCAACATATTTATTCTTTACATGTATACAGAATCAGGAAAACACAATAAATAGACATTGGTTAATCAATAATTATCTTCTTTAAGCCAGAGTTAAGATAAACAATCTATAACCATCAACGACTTATAGAATGATATTTAACAAAAATTTAAATTTATCAGTTCGTTTCGAACACCACTAGTAACTGGTCAATAGAAAGATTTATATTTTTACCACTTTTATAAGTCTCACAGACTCTTTTATTTTAGCAGACCCTCCTAAATACATAAAAAAAAATTCCCTTTTCAACTCTTAAATTACAAACTCATTCACTATAAGAGAGACAGATTTAGGAGAAAATTGACCATGCTATTTACATTACGAATAGAAATAACTGCACTTATTTACTTTTAAAAAATGTGTCTGGAGGGGGAAACATTTTTGAACAGCAACATGTTAAGCAGCATGTCATTATTCAATTATGATGATATCCTTATAAATCAGAAAGCTCTTTAACAGGCTGAAAGATAAGGTATTTCCGACGCAAATAAGAAAATAAAAATGGACTTTCAAACAAAGCTTCTTTAGTCATCTCAACACCAATTAGTGATACATTGCTTAATTTTACACGTAAGCTGGGTTTGGGGAGTAGGACTATATCTTGCTTAGAATTAGGTTTTTTAATACTTTGGGGACAATGGAAATTTTTATATCTTTGGGAAAATGGCTAGATGGAGGGGAAAAAGTGCCCCAGATGTGAGCTTGCTGGGTGCCCTACCCAGAAGGAAGGGAGGCACCAAAATCAGCCTCAACCCTAAAGGAAGGTCCAAACTGGGGTGGTCAGTCACACTTGGTTTTATCCAGACATTGTTTGCCCAAACAAGCTCAAGGTCAAGACTGGATCCAAAAGTCTTCTCAATTTAAGCAAAGTCTTTTTGATCAATTGTTATCTTTTAGTGGGAACCACCAACTTTGAGAGAGAAGCTTGAAAGATCTTGTACAAAGTAATTTCTTTTCCTTTATCCTAGATTTTCCTCTCTTCAATACACATATTCTACATTCTAGGTTTTGGTGAATAAGAACATTTGTGCCACAACTTCAGGAACCCTGGTCAGATGCTCCTCTGTCCTTGCCTTGCCTGTTCTGGACCTGCCATATACACTTTCCTCCTTGGGTATCTGCAAATGCAAGTCACCTCCCAGCTAGTGCTCTCAGCTTGATGGAGCACTGGCCCAGGACACCTGATGACAGCTGGAACTGCATCCCTTCTGTAGGTTAGCATCACTCAGTGCCTACTCTGGAGAGTTCAGATGACCCTATCTCATCTACCCCTTCTTGGTCTACTCAATAGCTCTGTGAAACCAGCCTGAAATCTCATGCCTGGGAAGGGCTTGGTGCCCTTTCCAAGCCCAGAGTTTCCTGTGCTCTGTGACCTCCAGATTATGGATAAAGATGTTAAACCACAGTGACTCTCCAGACATCAGTAAGGCTCCACATTGTTCATCTCTATACTCATGATTTTTCAGCTGTCTTTCTACACATGCCAAGACATCATTCCCCATTCTCATTGGAATGATTTTTTTTAAAACATCGTCCACATGAAGTGCTGTTAATGGCTCCATCTCAAGCCCTGCAGCTGTGTATGATATTTAAGGACATCCACTCAGTCTGATTCCTTCCTTCCCTCCCTCTCTCAATCCCCTCTCCCTGTTTCTCTTCAATGCTTTTTTATGTGTTAGGAATGGCTTACCTGCCTTATTTCACTAATTCTTAACTTAGGAAATCTAAACATTATGCCATATTTGTTTCAACTTCTGCATCTTTTGTTTTTATTGTGTAAGAAATAAAACATTACCACTAGAGGTCAACTCCACATTTTCTTCCTCCATCCCAACCTTCACTTCTCCCCCCAGAGGTAAATGAAAGTTGGTGTGTATCCTTTTTTTTTTTAAGTGGGTTCCATGCCTAGTGAGGCTTGAACTCAAGGACCCTGAGATCATAAACTGAACTGAAATCAAGAGTCAGGGGCCCCTGGGTGGCTCAGTCTTCAAGCATCTGCCTTCGGCTCAGGGAGTGATCCCAGAGTCCTGGGATCGAGCCCCGCATCGGGCTCCTCCACTGGGAGCCTGCTTCTTCCTCTCCCACTCCCCCTGCTTGTGTTCCCTCTCTCGCTGGCTGTCTCTCTCTATCAAATAAATAAATAAAATCTTTAAAAAAAAAAAGACACTTAACCGACTAAGCCACCCGGGCACCCAGTGTGTATCCTTTCTGTTCACATTGTTATATCTATACAACTTCTGGTATATTTCTTTAAGGTATTTATAGGACTATTTTCCTTACTTTTAAACTTTGCCTTTTGTCCTATTGTACACATTGCCATTCAACATGTTCTTCCCTTCATCAACGCATTCTCAAAATTTATCCATGTTGATGCATGTAGATCTAGTTCAATCACTTTAACTGTTTTATATTAATCTAGTATATAAAAGATCTCAGTTTTAAACCCATTTTCCTACTGATGGACACACAGTAGGAAATTTCCCATGTTTTATCACTGCTAATGGTGCACCGTAAATACCCTGATCGAAGTCTCCTTATGCACTGCTCAAAACTAGGTTTGGGATAGCTGAATCAACAGGAGTACTATTCAATTTTTTTAAAGGTTTTATTTATTATCTATTTCATAGAGAACACACAAGCAGGGGGAACAGCAGAGGGAGAGGGAGAAGCAGGCTCTTCGCTGAGCGGGGAGCCTGACGCAGAGCTCAATTCCAGGACCCTGGGATCATGGCCTGAGCCGAAGGCAGATACTTAACCAACTGAGCCACCCAGGTGCCCCAAGGAGTGTTATTCAATTTTCAGCAGATATTGCTATCTGAAGTACAACGGGCTGGTCTCATTTGTACTCTGGCTTTCAGGGTGACTTCCTGTCACTCCAATAAGTTTCAAACACTTGTCAGATTTTTTTTTTATTTTGATACTATGGTAGACATGAAACATTTCATTGCTTTAATTTTGATTCCTAGATTACTGGTGAGTTAAGCATCTTTTCATATTCTTTTTGGTTACTAAAGCATCCTCTTTGGATCAGTGCATCTTTTGCCATTTTTTTACTATTGGGTTTTTAAAAATTTATTCTGGATACGGATCTTTGGCCCATTATGAAGGTTTAAAAATAATTTCTTTTTTTTTTTTAAAGATTTATTTATTTATTTATTTGACGGAGAGACAGCCAGAGAGAGAGGGAACACAAGCAGGGGAAGTGGGAGAGGAAGAAGCAGGCTCCCAGCGGAGTAGCCTGATGTGGGGCTCGATCCCAGGACTCTGGGACCACGCCCTGAGCCAAAGGCAGACGCTTAATGACTGTGCCACCCAGGCGCCCCTAAAAATAATTTCTGAAATGGGCTTGCATTTTACCCTTAGTTTTGGTGACTTTTGTTCTTATAAACTTTATATTTTCTTTTGGTCTAATTTATTAATTATTTCCTTTAGATACACTTTCTGGGTACTTCTGTCTTAAGAATATTAAGATAGGGTCCAATATTTTCTACTAAAAATCTTCAAGCTTTACTTTCCTTATTTTGGCCTTTAGTTCATGTAGAACATACTATTGTATATGAAGTAAAGTAGAGGTTCGCATTTCTTTTTTCGAGACAAGTCAATTTTGAAGGAAAAGAACTAAGCAAAGCACTTCCATTTCAAGTAATGGTGGACTAGTTCCCACTAAGCCTACCACAAAAGACAATTAGAGAATCTAGAAAAACAAAATAAAATCTGCTTGAAAACACCAGAAGAGCTCCACCATGTTAATAAAGAATTGCCAGGATAGGCTCTGGGAAAGAATGAAGACCCTGGGAGCAGAGCATTTGGGGTCACTTTCCTCCAGGAGACATTTGCCAATTCTGAGGTGGAAAAACTGAGCAGCCAAGAGATGAAGCTATAAATTTGATAGACTTGACAGTGAGAGGGATTGGTGTTCAGACCTGGCAAGTAAGTAAAAGACTAGCAAGGCCCCATCGATTTGGCCTGGGACCACAAAAAATCCATATCCTGGGCATAAGTATGAGCCATAGGTAGACCCCAGCAAGGACTTCTATTCAGCTATAAATCCTCTCAAGCCCTGAAATTTTATTAAAGTAATCCTGAATGGCTAGTGTCCCCATCTGTCTGACAGAATCAAAAACAAATCTACGTTGGAGTAAACTAACATGACCCTAGGCCTCAAAACTTTCTATAAATAATAGTGTACCTACAATGTCCAAAACACAATAAAAATAACCAGACCACAAGAAAGCAAGACAATATGAAAATTAACAGAAATAAAAGTCAATAGAAACAGACACAGAACCTCCAGACACTGAAGCTATCAAGAACAAGTGTAAAAATAACCATACTTCCTATGCTCAAGCAGGTGAAAGATAAGATTTGAGAATTCCAGCAGTGATCTAGAAACAGAAAGAAAAAGGAAATTCAGGGGCACCTGGGTGGCACAGCGGTTAAGCGTCTGCCTTCGGCTCAGGGCATGATCCCGGCGTTGTGGGATCGAGCCCCACGTCAGGCTCCTCCGCTGGGAGCCCGCTTCTTCCTCTCCCACTCCCCCTGCTTGTGTTCCCTCTCTCGCTGGCTGTCTCTATCCTGTCAAATGAATAAATAAAATCTTTAAAAAAAAGAAAAAAAGAAAGAAAAAGGAAATTCAAGACTTGAAAAATAAAATAACCTGAATTAAGAACTCAGTAGATAGATTATTCAGCAGTCTATGCATGGATAAAGAAAGAATTAATGAACTGGAAGATAAAGCAGATGAAAGCATTCAAACTTAAGCATGGAGAGATAACTGTGCAGAAAAATTTGAAGAGAAGGTAAGAAATATAGAAGACACAGAACGGAGATCTAACATACCAGTAATTGAAGTTCAAGAAGACAGAATGGTAACAATGACTAAGATTTCCTCAAAAAAATTTTAAAACATCAACCCATCAACTCAAGAAGCCTTAAGAACACCAATGAGGATCAGTATAAAGAAATCCATACCTAAACCAATCATAATAAAACTACTAAACCAAAGACAAAGAAAAAATGTTAAACTAGACAAAGAAAAAAGATTGCTTTTTAAACAGTTAGACTGATAGATGACTTCTCAATAAAAACAATGAATCCAAAAGACAGAAAAATAATATCCTTAAAATGCTAAAAGAAAACGACTATCAGGCTAGAAGTCTATATTCAGCAAAATGGTCTTCAAAAATAAAGGTGAAATAGACCATTTTCCTACAAACAAAAAGAATTTAACATCAGTAGAGTTAACAATAAAGGAAATATTAAAGAATATTTTTCAGACAATAGGAAACTAGTCCCAAATGGAGGTCTAAAGGTACAGAAAAGAAGAAAGAGCAATAAATATGTGGTTAAATCAAAATGAATATTGGCTGTATTAAACATAATAATAACAACATATTGTGGAGATTGCATTTTATATAAATAATTATTAGGCAAGAGTGCCATGTAAGCTAGGAAAAAGGTAAAAAGTTAAAGAATTCTGTGATTCTTGCATTTTTCTGGGAGGAGATAAAAGTAGTAATTAGAATTATGTAAGTCAAGTATGCATATTTTAAGTATACATATATACACATATGTTGTAAACATTAAAGGATAAGCACCTTAAAATTGTTTAAAGGTGTATAACATTTAGGCTAACTGAGGAGGAAATGGAATCATAGAAAACACTTGATTAACCCAAAAGAAATCTCAAAATGAGAGAAGAAGAATATAGACCGTGCAGGACCAATAGAAAGTACTGAGTAAGGTGGCAGACTTAAGCCCTGAAATATCAGCAATGGAAAAAATATAAATAGATTAAATGCTCCAAAATTTAAAAGACAATTAAAAGACAAAGACTAAAAGATAAAGAAGCACTGAATTTTTTTAATCAACTGTATATTATTTATAAGAGTTATATCTAAAATGTAAAGATACAAGAAGTTTGAAAATAAAAGGATGAAAAAAGATATACCCTGCAAACACTAACAGAAAGAAAGCTGTATGGTTATGTTAATATTAGTAGATCAACAAAGGATACATTAAGGCAAAAAGCATTACCATAGATAAATATGAAAAATTCATGATGATACACAGTTCAATTAATGGGGCAGAGGAAATCATTCTAAATTTGCATGAAACTAATAATAGACTCAGAATATATAACACAGAATTTGAAGGGACTCTAAGGGGAAATAGACAAATTGACCATCATGGTAGATTTTAACATACTTCTCAGTGTCAGATCGAATAGGTGGACAAAAAATAATCAGTGAATGTATAGATTTGAACCACACAAAAATAAACTTGGCTTAATGAAAGGGTATAGAAAACTGCATTCAACTAAAGAATACATTTAAAGCAAGTTTCAACTAATATAATTTGATGTCTGAAATCACAGAGGATTTTTCTAATCATACTGTAATCAGGCTGAAAAACAATAAGAATAAAACTAGAAAGTTCCTATATGTTTGAAAATTAATAACCTATGAATCATAGAAGGAATTACAATGTAAATTAGAGAATATTTTGATTAATTAATGAAAATACTA
This sequence comes from Ursus maritimus, assembly GCF_017311325.1. Lineage (NCBI taxonomy): Eukaryota > Metazoa > Chordata > Mammalia > Carnivora > Ursidae > Ursus > Ursus maritimus. Next base: position 40,135,067 of record NW_024424341.1, read on the forward strand.
CACACCAATGTAATTAATTAGGTAGACCTAAAACCATGTTTAAAGGAAAATTTTGCATATATTAAAGAAAAAGCCTAAAAAACCATTGAACTAAGCATCCACCTCAAAAAGTCAGAAAAATTAAACCAAACGAAAGTAGAAAGAATTTAAAGGTAGAAATTAATGAAATATAGAACCAGAATGCAATAAAGAAAATCAACAAAGGCAAAAGTTATTCTTTGAAAACGTTAATAAAATGGATAAACTCCTAAGAAGACAAAAGGGAAGAAAGTTACAAATAACTGCTTTCAAGAATGGATAAGGGGATGTTACCATAGATCTTAATAGATACGTAATAGAATATTAGTATGACATGAATAGTTAAGTTTCTAAAAATGTGGGGATTTTTCCTGTTACCCTTTCAAAAACTCATATCTAGCTTCATTGTAATGTTGACAGAAAGCAGACTCTATGTGAAATCAATCCTTTGACATTTATGGCCCAGTATATGTTCATTCTGCAGGTTTGAGGGTAGGGTTTCTATAAGACAATTAGGTCGAGTGTATCAACAATCCTATTGTTATATCTTTCTTGTTTTTGTCTGTGTGTTCTTTTTTTTTTTTTTAAGATTTTATTTATTTATTTGACAGAGATAGAGACAGCCAGCGAGAGAGGGAACACAAGCAGGAAGAGCGGGAGAGGAAGAAGCAGGCTCATAGCGGAGGAGCCTGATGTGGGGCTCGATCCCAGAACGCCGGGATCACGCCCTGAGCCGAAGGCAGACGCTTAACCGCTGTGCCACCCAGGCGCCCCTTGTCTGTGTGTTCTTATTAGATACTGAGAGATATCCTAAAATATCCCACTGTGAATTAAGATTTAATATTTCTATTTGTAGTTTTGTTAATTTTTGCTTTATAGAATTTGAGACCCAATTCCATTTACATCTATTGACAAATCAACTTTCAATTGTCACCCCTTTGAAAGTAATAACTTTATGTTCTTCTATAGCTGGTTTTAAAATTTTCGTTTTGTCGGGGCGCCTGGGTGGCTCAATCCTTAAGCGTCTGCCTTTGGCTCAGGGCGTGAATCCCAGTGTTCTAGGATCCAGTCCCACATCGGGCTCCTCTGCTGGGAGCCTGCTTCTTCCTCTCCCACTCCCCCTGCTTGTCTCTCTCTCGCTGGATCTCTCTCTCACTGGCTGTCTCTGTGTCAAATAAATAAATAAAATCTTTTTTAAAAAAAGATCTTCTTTTTGTCTTTAGTTTTCAACAGTTGTTAACATATGTATGTTATATATATATTTGAGGGTGTGGTTTTCTTTGTATTTACCCCAGTTGAAGTTTTCAGTCTTCATGAATCTATGGCTTCATGTCTTTTATTTTTTATTCTATTTTTTAATTAAAAAAATTTTTTTGAAGATTTATTTATATGAGAGAGAGAGAGCACATGAGAGAGGGCACACACACGTGCAGGGGAGGGGCAGAGGGAGAGAGGGAAAGAGAAACTTAAGTAGGCTCCACACTGAGTGGATAGCCCAACATAGGGCTTGATCACATGACCCAGAGAACAGGACCTGAGACGAAGGTAAGAGTCAGATGCTTAACTGACTGCGGCACCCTGGCTTGATGTCTTTTAAACAAATTCTTAGCTATTATTATCTCTTCAAGTATTATTTCTGTCACATTCTTTCTCTCCTCTCCTTCAAATCTAATTACATATATGTTGGACTTTCTTACTATATCTTATTATACCTCTTACCATTTCTGCATTTCACCTTCTTCCTATAGTTCATTGTAGACATTTTCTTCTGATTTACCTTCTAGCATCTTACTAATGTTGCTAGATGCAACACTGGCATCATCTAGGAACTTGTTCGAAATGCAGAATCTCAGCCCCAACAAGGTCTACTGAACCATTTGATAAAGAAGTATTGAAATATCCATCTGTAATTGTAGGTTTGTCTATTTCTTCTTGTAGTTCTATCAGTTTTTGCTTCATATATTTTGAATCTTTGTTATTGAGTGAATTAACATTTAGGAGAGTTGGTTCTTCTTATTTAAATGACTATTTTATCATTATGAAATGATAATCCCTGTTACTATTTTTAAGTGAAATCTCTTTTCCTGGCATTAATATACCTCCCCAACTTTCTTTCTTTTAGTGTTAGTATGGCATATATTTTCTCATTCTTTTACTTTTAACCCATTTGTGTCTCTATATTTGAAGTGTGTTTCTAGTAAACAGCATATAGTTGAGTCTTGCATTTTTCTCCATTCTGAGACTTTCTGCCTTTCCATAGAGGTGTTTAGACCATTTACTTTTAATGTGATTATTGATATGGTTAGATTTAAGTCTCTTGCTACTTGTTTTCTATTTTTTCCTTCTATCCTTTGCTCCACTTTTCCTCTTTTTCTATCTTCCTTTGAATTAACTGAAGACCTTTTAGGATTCCATTTCATCTTTTGTGAGCTTATTAAACATAACTCTTCTTTTGGTTAGTATTTGTTCTAGAATTTATAATACATATTTAACTTATCACAATCTGCCTTCAAATGATATTGTATCATTTCATAATGGTATAAGAATCTTACAATAGTAAACTTTCATTTCTCCTATCAAGATCTTTATGATATTGTTGTCATACATTTAATATAAATTTATATTACTCTATAATCTTTGTCTGATTCTGCTATGTATTGTTTCTGCTGGCTCTCTCTTATGATGCCTTCTTTTTTTGTTGTTGTTTATTTTGTGTATGTTTTTATTTGTTCAATTTAATGTGTGCTCATATTTTTTTTAAACTTCACCCAGGTAGGGATGCCTGGATGGCTCAGTTGGTTAAGCATCTGACTCTTGAGCTCAGCTCAGGTCGTGATCTCAGGGTTGTGAGTTCATAGCTCCACATTGGGCTCCATGACGGGAGTGGAGCCTACTTGAAAAAAAGGAACTTCACCTAGGTAAATTCTTTGAGCTCATAAGAAAGGTGGGTTGCTCCAGAAAGAGGATTTTCACTTGTTTCAGTCTGTTGTCCTGAGGCACTACCAGAATGGAAATATTTTTTTTCTTTTTTTAAAAGATTGTATTTATTTTGAGAGAGAGAGAGAGAGCATGTGGTGGGGAAGGGGCAGAGGAAGAGGGAGAGAAGCAGGCTCCTAGAGGAGCACAGAGCCCCATGCAGGGCTCGATCTCATAACCCTGAGATCATGACCTGAGCTGATGCTCCGAGCATCAGACTCTTCATTTCAGCTCAGGTCATGATCTCAGGGTCCTGGGATTGAGCCCCGCGTCTGGCTCCCCACTCCAGGGGGAGTCTGTTTGTCTCTGTCTCTAACCCTCCCCCTGCCCCTGCCCCTTCCCTTGAGAGTTAGATGCTCAACCAACTGAGCCACCCAGGCCCCCCCAAAATGGAAACATTTTATACTAAAATTTCAGACTGAGATTTTTTTCAGAATGTTTAGGTAGTATGAATTTTGGGTACAAACTTGTATGAGGACTTGTGATTACATTCAGGAAGGACTGCTTCTTGTCCTGTCTTAGCACTATATTTCCAGATTGGTAATTTTCCGTGAAATTCCCTGAGGGTAGTGGGGTGGGTTTCTTTCTAGTTTGTCCTTGCTTTAAGGGTATAATCTCTGGCATCTCAGTTATCTGATCGAAGTCTCCTATTAGACTCCCTATTTTGGATTGGCCCCAAGCTGTGTCCTGCACTCCACTGCCAAAAAGGAAATAAAAATCAAACTTCATGTTCATCTTCTTTAGCAAATGCCCTGAAGACAAAGAGGAAACAGCTATGCTTCTCTTTCTGAGCTCCTCTCTTTACCTGGTTTTTGGTTTGAGTGCTTCTTACTTTCTTGCCAGTTCATTGATTCATTTAATAATTTATTTAAAAGTTGCTTTCATCTGGCATTTTTAGTTGTTTTCAATGGGAAGGCTGGCCAGCATACCTCAACCATTGCACTGTCAATAATGGACGTCCTCTAGAGTGTGATGTTTCTAAAACATCAACTAGATCATTTTGCTTTACTCCTTAAACATCTTCAATGGTTTCAATGCTTTCATAATAACGTGGAAACTCCTTAGCTTGATACCCAAAGATCTGGCTTGCTGATCTGGCCTCTGCTCACCTCTCTAGCCTTATTGCCTGCACAGCATTCTCACATCTCTCTGTCTTTCATATGTAATCTCTTCTCTCAGCTTAGGCACTGTTTTTCCAAGAAGCCACCCACAACTCTGTCTGGGTACGTGCTGTCTTGATCTATTCACAAACACTACACTGCTTACCCTCATTGCAGTGTAAATCATCTGTTGCTGGATTAATCCCTACAGAAACCACAGGATATAATTTTCCAGCATAGGCTGTAGCCCATAATAGGTATTCAGCAAGTATTTCTTAATGTGAATGAATGAATAAACCATTATTGCTATGGTTCAGAGATTATTGAGTGTTAGAATGGACTAAGATTTCATAAAGGACAGGGGATATGAGTCAGAATACTTCATAAAATTAAACTTAATCTGATGCTAATTTTCCAAAAAGTTCAAAGTCTTAAAATTCCTCACAAGTCATATATTCTGAACCTTTTCTGCAGAAAAACCTCAGGCAGTTAAAGAAGCATTGTCTTCACAGGCTTGCATCTTTCTAACAAAATTCTGAGCTACACAGGATGTCCATTTCTTGCTTAGAAAAACAACACAAAGCAAGTCCGGTCTCAACGAGCAGAGCAAAATGAAGGATTGCTGTTGGGGGATGGGGTGGAATTGGGGAAGTAGAAGGAGGTTTGCCCCCCCCTTTTTTTAAATAAACATGATGATTGATTTGTACTAGAGTCTTCCTGAATGTAATCTAGTCAGTAGCATTAATCTTCACTAATACTGACTATAGAGAACTGTCCTTACTTTCCCTCCTCCCTTCCAGAACTGTCTACCAGCTGCACTTTCATCCTCTGTGATAACAACAACAACAAAGTCCAATTTGAAATATAAACCCAAGAAATGCAAAAATTCCAACTGGAACGAGAAATCATATGTGAAGACATTAATTTTCACTATTATTGTTCCAGCTGTTACACTGGTAATCGATACAACCTATTTATTCATAAATAAATATATTCATAGCAAAAATATGGATAATCAAACCTGATGTAACCATCTGTCTGAAGATCTAAATTTCTTCAATCCTAGAAAATTCTTAAATGCAATTATTAGTCAGTGGCTGGAAAAGAATCTTTCTTATTGTACTTCCTGCAGTTTGGTGAAGGTAAAATTTCTTAATTTGGTAATTTGGTGTGGGTTAGTATGTTTTCATGCTCTACAGCTGAATGGTCAAAATTAAGTAAGGATGCAGGATATCATGCAATTACTATGCTAATACATTTATTTGGTGGCCACAAAAATGTCCCAAAAGAGCTCCATACGTTTGATGGCATTTTAAATTTTATATATTAAAATTTATGGTTTGGGGGGCATCTGGGTGGCCCAGTCAGTTAAGTATCCTACTCTTGAATTCAGCTCAGGTTGTGAGCTCAGGGTCGTGAGATTGAGCCCTGTGTCGGGCTCCACACTCAGCATGGAGTCTGCCTGAAATCTCTTTTCCTCTCCCTCTGCCCCTCCCACTCCCCTCAAATGAACAAATATTTTTTAAAAAATAAAATTTATGGTTTCTATACTGCTACTCACTAAAAATCAAGAGCAAATAAATCAACCTCAATAGCTAAGAGATGAACATGATAAAATGGTGTGTTCAAAGCTAAGTGATGCCAAATCACAGCTATCTACTCTGTAGACCAATCTCCTTGAGACATCTGGCAGCTCAACCCCGGCCAGTTGCCAAGACTGTCTTTAAAAAGGGGCTGCTTTAAAATGGACTTCGGCATCAAAAGTGGCTACCCATCTCCAACCAAGCACCTTATGCCATCCTAGACTTTTCAGGGAACACATGACTCATGAAGACAGGGACAAGACAACTGTTCCCCAGGGGGCATCCTAACACAGTCAGAGAGGCTGGGCTCTCTGCTCCTGGCAAGGCCCACACACCAGGTTGTCCCTCTGCAGCCTGTAGCAGTAAAACTCTATTATACCTGTGGTCCCAGTGAACTATCAGGGTAAGCCTTGTTTTCCCTCTTGCATATCTAGAAATGAAGGAGACCCACAACACAATACAGGCAACCAAACTTAACTTCTATTTTAGTATAACTGATCAATTGATACATTGAGCATGATGTTTAATCTTTCTTTTTTCTTAAGATTTTATTTATTTGAGAAAGAGAGAGCAGAGTGAGAGAGAGAGCACAAGAGAGGGTGAGGGGAAGAGGGACAGGAAGGCAGACACTTAACTGAGCCCCCCAGATGCCCCTGATGTTTTTTCTTTCTGAGTCATAGTTTCCTCATCAGTAAAATTAAAATCAGCCCACTGGCCCCACAGAGTTATTGTAAGGAATGTGTACCTCACAGTTTCCCTATCTATATGGCAGATCTTGGGGACAGGGATGTTTGTCATGCTTGGGCACATTTTGAAAACTGATAAATATATGAAATAAATGTTAGGTAAATGTTCTAGTTATCTTTCCCTGCCTCACAAATTACCTAAAACCTTAGGAGCTTAAAAACAACAAAAATGTATAATATCATACAAGTTCTGAAAATCAGGAATCTGAGAGCAGATTAGCTGGATGGTTTTAGCTCAGAGGCTTTTACGAGGTTGTAGTTAACCTGTTAACCTAGGGTTTCCATCATCACAAGCTCAACTGAGGCTGGAGAATCCACTTTCAAGCTCACATGCTGTTACTGGATCTCAGTTTCTCACCGGCTTTCCACCAGGGCTTCAGGTCCTCTCTACATAGTGCTAACCCTAGGACTGCTCACAACATGCAACCAGCTTTCCTCAGAGCAAACAAGGAAGAAAGCAAGAGAGAGCCCTCAAGATGGAACCCACATGTCTTTTATGACCTAATCTTAGAAGTCGCACACCTCCACTTCTGCCATATGTTATTGGTCACACAGACCAATAAGACCAATCCTGGTATAATATGGGAGGAGACTCCACCAGGTTATGAATACTCAGAGGTAGGGCCCATTGGAGACCATCTTGGAGCTGGCCACCACATTAAATGAATGAATAAAGACGCCCTATAGGAAACTTCCATGACCTGTTTATCCAGTTTCCATGAGGAGGGTTCCCCATAAATACTCGTGACCTCTTATCCCATCCTTTACTACTTGCCTCATCTGGGAATGGGGTACAATGGTGGGTGATAGCCACTGGTCCATATTTCTTGACTGGATGGAATGAATCTATTTGAACTTCTGAGTAAAAATGCCCTCTTCCTTCTGAACTAGTTCAAGGCAGAAATCCTGGTTGAGTGAGTCTACTCCACAGACCTAAACATGCCTTCAGATGGACAGTTCCAAGGTTTAAATTGGTCACAGGGAGTCAGAGAAGCCACCTGGTCAGGATGTCTGGCCATTCTCTTCAATATGTCATCACTGTAACAGAGACGATATTCAACCTCCATGCATGTGATTCTCACTTCTCTCCTTGGGTGGTTTTGAACTTAGGCAGGGAACAAGAACATTCTTTATCAGCAATCAGACCCCAGCAAGAAGGAACACCATACCAGAATGAGGCAATTTCATTTAATGCCACTGGGATATTTTATATAATTACAATTGAATAGGATCAATCTTCATTTTAGGAATTATATTTGTTTATTCTCCTCAGTGAGATGAAGGAAAATTTTAATATAGTAATTAGGTTACTTTTTTTTTCCTGGAAATTTAAATCCTTAATGTTTTTTATCTTTGTAGGGGTATTTATTCCCTATAGAATGCTAAACCACAAATTTAGCCATGGCATTGTAAATGCATTCAGGGTTTTAGTTACTTGCACTCAAACTGCGATGGAATAACCACAAGATGCTAAAGCATTGCAATTTTATAAGGTTCAGTCACTTGTTTTTACATGCCACTGGACTCCAGCTAAGCCTACTATGTGATATGATTGTTGAGTTCCTGTGAGATATTAATGTAATTCTTCAATTGTAAGATACATTTCCCCCACATTTTAATGTTTCTGGAATCAAGATGTCAAACTTGTCAGTACTTTCTTTTGTTATTATATGTGTAATGCATTCTAAAATTAGCAGTGTTTTAGAATCAAAGAAATGTAAATTTATGGCACCTGGGCTTATGGAAATCTTTGAGATTGAACTGTCTAGGTAATAGCTGTTCAATAATAATATTTGGTATGCTTTTCCTGATGGTTTTTGATATATGATTTGCCTGGGTCTCCTAGCAACCTTGATTGGCTTTGATCTCTTGGGAGATTTGGGGAAGACTAAACCAATGACATGTCTAGTTGGATAGGCCATTCGCACTGACATGAGCAGAGACTTCACCAGAGGACACATGATATGCTTTGTTCCTAGGCTGTCCTGAATGCCTACTGGAACTACTCTAAGGAGTGAGCCCTTCTATTTGTGCCTCAGAGCCCTGGAAATTGAACTAGATTGTAATTCTTCCAGAGTGAGGTAGGACAGGGACACCCAGATAAGTAGTAGAAAAAAGAGGTTGCTTAGAACATCTAAATGTTAGGGGAACCTGGATGGCTCAGTTGATTAAGCATCCAACTCATGATCTCAAGGTCATGAGATTAAGCCCCGCGTAGGGCTCTGCCGGGGCATGGAGCCTGCTTGAGATTCTCTGCCTCCCTCTCCCACTCCCCCTCCACTTGCTCATGTGCGCTCTCTCACTCTCTCTCTCTAATAAATATACATATATATGAACATCTAAATGCTAAAAACACAAGCTGGAGAAAGGGTCCTTCACTAGAAATGTGGAATATGCTATAATACTCGTCCAAGAAAAAAGGAAAGCAGAAGTGAGTGATTCTGTAAAAAAAAAAAAAAAGGAAAATAACAATCTGCAGCCCTTAGGAGTTCAGTGTATGTTTGTATTTGAGAATTAGCAATGTTATGGAAGCAAGCTGCTAACCTCCTCAACCACACCAAATACTTCTTTATGACACCACTACAAGAAAAAGAGTCAGTAAAGAAAAAAGATTTGGGGGGAAGATTAGATTCAACCCATGAGAATAGAATTTGTGGCTTCATGCTGCTGGCTAGGAAACATGCTCCCTTCGTTTGAAAGTATTTATATTCAAAAGAATTTATGTATTGGCTTTATCTATAAGACCAGGCAGAGGTGAAGGTGAATATAAATTAGAGACAAAGAGTCTTCTATACACCATAATATGACCCATAGCAAGGCAAAGGATCCGTAGTGATAAAAATGCACTACACAGACCAGGAAAGGGCACAACCTCGGGCCAAACATTCTCACAGCAATTTACAGAAGCCCTAATTTGGAGGCCCAATGTAAGGGTAGTTATTCTGTGCAGTTATATTGTTGCATGTGTAAGATGATTCCTTATCTAGTCCCTGTAGCTTCGTGTTATTACTGTACAATCATAAAGTGTAAAGAGAATACCCACTCAATCTTTTAGGGTGACGCCCTGCCTTAACACAAAGATGAACTCCTAGCAGCCACATTTGGACCACCTGATCAGGCTCTCTGGCCACAGGCGGCTGGATCAGGGGGTGGACAAGTGTCCATCTGAGCCAATCTGATGCTGAGAATGAGGCATTCAATTTGGACTATTTCCTTGTATGATGGGACATGAACCTGGAACCTGGCGTGTGTCTGTCACAGCTTTTGGGGCAAGAAGAGAGGTATGAAGCTGATTCTGCAGGAGAAGTGGAGGCAAAGGACCCAGAAAGAGGGAGAACATGGGTACAAAGAGTCCTGGGGGGTCCTGGTTCTAGTCCTTCTGGAGGCCTGAGACTCAGCTCCATTAAAAGTGGTTCCATTAAATGACCTTCTGTGGCACAGTGGAGGTAGTCCCCTCTGTCACTTATGCTAGCTTGAACTTGTTTATAGTACTCTACACTAAGAGTCTTAACATAGGACCACAGATTTAATATAACTTAATATACTTCATATTTCTCTTGTCTAACTGTGAACCACACAGAGCAGGCCAGAGGGATGAAGGAATGGGAGACATAGGGTTAATATAAAGGTGGCTCTTATGGTAGAGAAAAAGATAACTTTTAATATAAAAGAAAAGAATTATGACCTCTTTCTTCCCTGCTGGCTATATTCCCAGCTTTAGAGCAGTGACTTACAAATGGCAAGTACTACTAAATATTTGTTCAACTGAATTTAAGTATACTGACTGAATTTAATGTCTCAAACTGACGTCCAACACGAAGCATCACACTTCATGTGGTAACATTAGAGGCATTCCCAGTGAATGAGGAATGAGAAAAGGATAGCTGTTATTTCTGTTGTTATTTAATGCTAGCCCAGAAATACCAGCCAGTATGCTAAGCAGGAAAAAGATATGAAATAAAATGCTATATAAAATTCCGGGAAGCTGGGATAGATGTACTTTTCCCTATTCCTCCAGCGAAGTACAACTAAAAACAGTTGACATTATCTATAAAATGAACATAATACTCAAAGTGGAGAGAAATAAGCAGACTGGCTAGGAACCTTTGGCGTGACCACCTTATTGTCCTCAAGGAACAACATGGGAGTTAGTTCTCCAGATTTTCTTCTGCCTTAAATATCTCGAACTTGTATCTAAAGAAGCTGCAAGCTAGGCACACCCAACCACATAAAGATACAAACAAAAATCCCCCTCAAAACTCTGCTCTTTCTAGCCAAAGGACCAGGCAAGACACTAGCGAGACAGAAAACTTTTAGAAAATAACTGTTCTACTCCAGCTAGATGCCACAGGAAATAACTGTGGCCCCAACCTGCCAGCAAAGGCTGAGTGTGGCGCCTAGACTTCCACCCTCACCAGGCTGGAATGAGGTGATTCAAACCCCCCAGTCAGGGTGGGTTATCAGAGAAGGCTGAGTAGGGAGCTAAGATTTCCACCCCCATCCTGCAGGAACAAGGCAGTCCTCACTCTCCCCATAGAGGTGGTGTTAGAGAGACCCAAAGAAGAGGCACCACTTTCACCACTGTTTAGTTGCATGAAGATAGCACACTCTCCCCTCTGTGGTGTCTGTGGTGTCAGTGGATGCCATGTGGAGAGTAATAATAAGTCACTCATACCTTCCAACCAGGGTGGTGGGTGGTATCAGTGAAGCCCTACTGGGGAACCAGAACTCTTACCCCCAGCCAGCAGTAGCAAGGAGCTTCTCCCCTTCTCCCAGTAGAGGCCAAGTAGGAACCAACTCTACCACTGCCTGGCAGTAATAAAGCAGCACCACCTTTGCCTGTGCAGCAGTGTCAAAAGAAACCAGCTAAAACAAAAGGTTTCAATGAGATCCAGATTCTCATAACATAATGCCCCAAATGTCCAACTTTCAATCAAAAAATCACTCATTATACCAAGAACCAGGAAAATCTCAACTTGAATGAAAAAAAGACAATCCATAAATGTCAACACCAAGATAACAGAGATGTTAGAATTCTCTAGGAAATCTTTCAAAGTAGCCATCATAAAATGTTTCAACAAGTAATTCTGAACAAGCCTGAAACAAATGGAAAAACAGAAAATCTCAGCAAATGATAGAAAATACAAAGAAGAAGCAGGGGTGCCTGGGTGTCTCAGTTGGTTAAGCATCTGCCTTTGGCTTAGGTCATGATCTCAGGGTCCTGGGATCAAGCCCCACATCGGGCTCCCCGCTCAGCAGGGAGTCTGCTTCTCCCTCTGTTTCTTCCCCTCCCCTCTGCTCGTGTTCTCTCTCTCTCTCCAATAAACAAACAAATAAATAAATAATCTTTAAAAAAAGAAGCCAATTGATGGATAGAAGATATGAAGAAGAACCTCGAAAATACAGAACTGGAAATTTAAAAAAAAAATTTTCAATTTTTTTAAAAGCTCAACATGGAGGGGACGGAGGGAGAACAGAAAAAAACAGTAAATTTGAAGTTAGAACAATAGAAATCACCCAATCTAAACAACATAGAGAAAGCAGACTTAAAAAAAAAATGAGCAGAGCCTCATTTGCCTGTGGGACTATAACAAAAGATTTAACATTCATGCCATCGGAATTGCAGAAGGAGAGGAGAAGGAGGGTGGGGCCAAAAACTACTCAAAGATATCATGCTTAAAAATTCCCCAAACTTGGCAAAGACAGAAGCCTATAGATTGAAGAAGCTTTTCTTTCCTTTTTTTTTTTTAAAGATTTTATTTATTTATTTGACAGAGATAGAGACAGCCAGCAAGAGAGGGAACACAAGCAGGGGGAGTGGGAGAGGAAGAAGGAGGCTCATAGCGGAGGAGCCTGATGTGGGGCTCGATCCCAGAACACCGGGATCACGCCCTGAGCCGAAGGCAGACGCTTAACCGCTGTGCCACCCAGGCGCCCCTGAAGAAGCTTTTCTGATCCCATATCTCAAACAGGATAAATCCAAAGAAACCCACACCAAGATACATAGTAGTCAAACTTCTTAAAGCTAAGAGCAAAGAATCTATCTTCAAGGCAGTGAGAGAGCAACAGTGCCTTCCTTCCAGAAGAGCAGTTTGGATGACTGCAGATTTCTCCTCAGAAACCACAGAGACCAGAAGCAAGTGGCTCAACAATTTTCAAGTGTCGAAAGAAAAGGACTGTTGACCCAGAATTCTATATCCAGTGAACATATCCTTTAGGGATAAAGTAGAAATCAGGACATTTTCAGATGAAGGAAAATTAAGGCAATATATTGACAGCAGACTACCTGCAAAGAATGGCTAAGGGAAGTTTTCTCAACGGAAATGAAACTATGAAAGAAGGAAATTTGGAACATCAGGAAAGAAGAAAGAACTATGGAAAGAATAAAATATAGTTAAATACACTTCCTTCATCTCTGAAGTTTTCTAAATTCTGTTTGACAGTTAAAGAAATTATAATACAGTCTAACGTGATTCTAAATGTACACACAAGAAGTACGGGGGCGGGGGGGCAGGTAAAGGGCCATAAACGGAGATATAAGGTTTCTATACTTCAGTCAAACTGTTAAAATGGCAACACCAGTAGACTGTGATAAGTTGTGTCTATATAATGGACCATCTAGAGCAACCACTAAGAAAGCTATACAAAGAAATACAATGAAAAACATGATAGAGAAATTAAAATGGAATTCTAAAAAAAAAAATCCGTAGGAAGTCAGGGAAAATAAAGAAATAAAAACAGAAGGAATAAACAGGAAACAAAAAATAAAATAGCGGACTTAGGCCTTAATATACCAATAATTACATTTAAAGTAAATAGTCTAAATACACCAATTAAAAGACAGATTGGCAGACTGGATTAAAAAACATGACCCAAGTATGCATGCTATCTATTAGAAACTCACTTCAAATATAATGATTGCCTTACTCTATTCAGGCTCCTATAATAAAATGCCATAGAACAGGTGATTTATAAACGATGACTATTTCTTTCTTATAGTTCTGGAGACTGGGAAGTAGAAGATCAAGGCACCACAGATTTAGTATCTGGTGACAGCCCACTTCCTAGCTCATAGATGGTCATTTTTTCACATCTTCATATGGCAGAATGTGCAAAAGATCTCTTGGGGTCTTTTTTTTATAAAATCCCATTCATGAGACAGAGCCCTCATGACCTAATCACCTCCCAGAGGCCCCGCCTCCAAATACCAACATATTGGGGATTGGTTATAACATGATTTTGGAGGGGGGAGGGACACAAACATTTAGTCTTAGCAATGATGTAGATAGATGGGTTAAAAGTAAAAAGATGGGAAAAGCTATGCCATGCGTCTTATTCAAAAGAAAACAGGAGTGGGTATATTAATATCAGATAAAGCAGACTTCAGAGCACAGAAAACTACCAGGGGAAAAGAGATTAATACATAATGATAAATGGGTCAATCCACCTAGTAGACAGCAATCCTGATTGTGTATGCACCAAACGAAAGAGCTGCAGAATACAGGCCTTCCTCAACTTCTGATGGGGTTATGTCCTGATAACCTCATCCCAGCTGAAAATGTAAGTCGAAAATGTATTTGATACACCTAACCTATTGAACACCCTCACTTAGCCTAGCTTACCATAAACCTGCTCAGAACACTTACATTACCCTACAGTAACAAAAAGCCTATTTTATAATAAAGTGTTGAGTATCTCATGTGGTTTACTGAATAATGTACTGAAGATGAAAAACAGAATGGGCATATGGGCGCAGAATGGTTGTGAGGGCATCGGGTGTTTACTCTCATGATTGTATGGCTGACTGGAAGCTGCGGTTTGCTGCCACTGCCCAGAGTCAGGAGAGAAGATCAGACTACATATTGTTATCCTGGGGGGAAAAATCAAAATTCAAGATTTGAAGTATGGTTTCTACTGAATGTGTGTCACTTTTGCACCATCATAAAGTTGAAAAATCAGAAGGGAAACCATCAGAAGTCAGGACCATGTCTATGTAAGACAAAAACTGATAGAAACAGAAGGATAAAAAGACAAATTTACTATTATACTCCGAGGCCTCAACACCTCTCTCTCTCAACAATTAATAGAATAAACAGAAAATCAACAGGATATAGGCAACAATGCCATCAACCAACAGAATCTAATCAACATTTATAGAATACTCCACCCGACAACAGAGTACATATTCTTTTCACGTACATACCATATCCATGGTACATCCGCCAAATAGACCGTATCCTGGGCCATGAAACAAATTTTAACAAATTTAAAAGAATTTAAGTCACATAGGGAGAGTTCTCTGACCACAGTGGGATCAAGCTGGAAATCGGTAACAGAAGGACGACAGGAAAACTAAGGGACAAATTTCTAAATATTCCATGGGTCAAAGGAGAAGTCTCAAGAGAAATCAGAATCAACTAAAAGAGATCTTTTAATACTGATAACAAAGTTTTCCAGTGGCCAGTTACAAAATAAAAACATAAAAAGCAATAACAATATTCAATTTAAATATGATGGCAAAATTATCCTGTTCACAGTAACAATAAACAAAATAAAAATTTAGGAATATACTTGACAGCAAATGTGCCAGAGTTATATGGGGGAAAAAACATTAAACTTCACTGAGGACTGAAACTTGTAGATACAGACAAGCTTACTGTAAAATTTATATGGAAAGGTAAAGGAACTAGAATAGCTAAAACAATTCAAAAGAAGAAAGCAGGAAGACTCTGTCTATCCAAGTTCAAGACTTATTATGTAGCTACAGTCATCAAGACTGTATACTATTTTCTGCATTCTTGGATGATTTAATTTTGGAAGAAATCTGTTAATCTACAAATATAAGACAATTCCAACAAAATCTTTATGAAATTCACCTGGGAAAAGAAATACCTGATTCAGCCAAGAAAAGTGTACAGAAGAAAGGTAATAGGGTGAGATTTACCATACCAGACACTGACATGTATCATATGGTTTCAATAATTAAAGTACTTTACTCGCGGAGGATTAGACAGTCCAGTGGAAGAGAACAGAAAGTTCATAATCAGATCTATGCATATGTACAAATTTAGTATGAGTATATATATATGGAAGTGTATGTTTCATATATTTTCTCTGATTTTCTAGTTGTTTGTGGCAGGAGGAAAATTAAGCCCTGCATCCTCCCATATGCCAGACACAGACATCACTGGCTGCTTTCAGAGAATAGACCTTAGGGGTCCGGGCCATAAAGGGGACACATCTATGAGGCTCTGTGGTAATCCAGACAAGAGCTGTGGTTTGGAACAGGAGTGGTGGAGCTCTGTGAAACGTGTTTGGATTTGGGTGGATTTTGAAGAACCAACCAACAGGCGTTGCTAATGGATTTAGATGTATGGGTGAGAAAGAGCGGATTCCAAAATAAATGAGCAACTGAAAGAATAGGGTCCTGAGCTGGGCAAGCCTGGAGATGGCACAGGTTTTAAGGCGGTTCCGGCTGATGCGTATTTGACATCCAAGGGAAGATACCGCCTAGGCAGAAAATACAGAGCATGCTTATGAACGTACGCATTTGTGGTTTTCAAATTTTCCATAATGAATTATACTATTTTTAACTATTACTATTATTACTTAATTTATTACTATATTTATGTATGTATTTATTAAATATAATAATACTTCTTTATTGCTATCTAATAATTAATTTATCCAAAATAGTGATTGAAAAAGCTATTGGCTCTATTTCATTGAATCCAGAACCTCAGAGAACCTCAGAATCCTCTGCATTTCTAAGTTAGCAGCTTTGCCCTCTCGGCAGTTCAGAGGAGACTGAGAAACTCAGGTGAGTCTCCTTGGGGAGGCGGAGTCAGTGAGGGAGATGTCTCCCCGGAGCCCCAGAAAGATCTTCTGCAGAAGGAAGAGTGGACCTTCACACCACCCAGCACAGTGACAGACCCCAAACCACCCCTGAGGCAAGATTCAGCGCCCTAAGATGGAGGAAGATCTTTCCTCACTCTCCCCAAGAGGACAAAATGGCAGCTTAAAACTGGTGAAGACTTAGATCAGACATCCGGAGAAGGAAACGGGTTGAATCCCACAAACACTGACGGAGCACTTGTTACTTGCCAGGTGTACGAGACGCAACCAGGAAACTAACAAAGAATCTGCAGTGTAGTAGGGAGAAAAATTACCATCATGAGCAAGACGGGAAAGGAAAGGAATGAACATTTATTAGCAACCACTTGGTTGCCACTTATTTCCTTCCAATTAGGCTGTGAGACTGATGTCCAAGCTTGCAGAGGGGGTTGTGGCAAACACTCCAGCACAAATGTCTAGATTCAGGGACAAGTCCGTAACATTTAACAACAGACTAGGGAGAGCATCCTGGCCAATCACCAGCCCAGGCAGAGGGTGGGAAAATCCAGTGAGAAATGAACTTACACTTTGTCCCAAAGAATAACCAGAAGTTTCTTTTTTTTTTTTAAGATTTTATTTATTTATTTGACAGAGATAGAGACAGCCAGAGAGAGAGGAAACACAAGCAGGGGGAGTGGGAGAGGAAGAAGCAGGCTCATAGCAGAGGAGCCTGATGTGGGGCTCGATCCCGTAATGCCAGGATCACGCCCCGAGCCGAAGGCAGACGCTTAACCGCTGTGCCACCCAGGCGCCCCAAACCAGAAGTTTCTTATAGGCAAGTAACCTTTCTGGCTTTTGTTTTCCAGAAGCCTGAGTTCCTGAGCTCCTTGAGGGGCAAGAGGGGAAAGGCTAAATCTGTGGGGATTTAGGCGCAGAGAGAACACAGCTGCCCATCCAGGGAGGGACTGAGTCTGCAGGTGCCATGAGCAATAGGAAGAGTACCACTCATCGGGAGATACCAGCTCAGTGGACCCCAAGAGGCTGGAAGCTGGACTCCAGGCTCTCAGCATTGGCGGTGATCCCAGGGCCAAGCTCATGATAGAAGCAGCATAGCTACCTTCCTCCAAGGGAGCTTGGAAATGAGGCCACTGGGGTAACTGAGAGACTAAGGATGGGTCTCTTCCCACATTGTCCAGGCACCAAAGAAGCCTCCCAGATCTTTTGAGACCCTGGAAGGGAGGACACTTTATTCCCACTCCCCAGGATGAATAGGATCAAATTTCCCTCCAACCCAGTCATGTGGGAATTCAGAATTCAATTTATTCTGATTTAAAGGAAATAAAGGGAAGCTTCATTTCTTTTACATGGGGGTCTATAGACTAAGATGAATACCCTTCATAGAGGTTTCAAAGCCCCCTAGTCATTTATTTATGGAGCAAAACTGGACGGGGTGAGTAGAAAAGATGTTCAACTGGGGCTGTGGTTTTATAGCTCTCTAAGGACAGCTTCCTTCATTATACAAATAATATTCTCACTCCTGCTACTGGCAGCCTCTGGACTGGCTGTTGGCAACACAAACTTAACAAGGACACAGGCCCTGCCATCAGTGACATCAGTCTGGAGAAAGAGGCTGATGTGCCCACGAACGATTCCTGAGGTCCTTGTAGCTAAAAGAGACACAATTCAAGAGTTGGGTTTGTCACTATTCATCTGAGACCAGGCCTGCTTGGTCAGTGGTCGGGAACAAGGCACCACCACCCAGAGGCAGGTGCCTACATCGTAAGCTAAAAAGTTTCCAGGACCCACACTCAAAGGTATGCCTGGATAATTCAATCCAATTCAGTGCCAGTACAGTAACTCGTATGGGAACCCTGCTCTTTAAAGGCCCTTATGACCAAGAAATATTGTGAAATTATAGGGAAACCCCAGGATTCTCTAACAAACAGTGAACCAGAATGGTAATAGAGGATTAGGAGCTGAAAGTTTTAGTTAGGTTCAAAAAAAAGCAAATAAAAAGTCTACATGGAAAAGTTTTGTGCTTTAAAAGCTAAGTTTTGGGGCGCCTGGGTGGCGCAGTTGTTGGGCGTCTGCCTTCGGCTCAGGGCGTGATCCTGGCATTCCAAGATCGAGCCCCACATCAGGCTCCTCCACTGGCGGCCTGCTTCTTCCTCTCCCACTCCCCCTGCTTGTGTTCCCTCTCTCGCTGGCTGTCTCTCTCTGTCAAATAAATAAATAAATAAATAAATAAATAAATAAATAAAATTTTAAAAATAAATAAATAAAAGCTAAGTTTCCCTGGCCCAATATACTGGACTAGGCATATATGATTTATGTTTTCTTTGCAAAGCCAAAGAGTCCCACCCAGATAAAAAAAAAAGCGCATTCAAATGGGATCAATCCCATTTGATAGAAGGGTTTAATAAAGAGATTATTTACAAAGATGTGGGGAAGGTATAGGTAAGCCACAAAGGATGGGTAGTGCCCTACAGCCAATAAGACCGGATCCTTTGCCACACCTGATCTGAAGAGGTGAGGCTACCACAGTCTAGAGCCGGAGGTCCTTGTGAAGAGGGCCACCCGCTGAAAGCTGTGGCCTTTAGTAAGGAACTCAGTCAGCCCAGGGCAACCTCACAGGGAGAAAGCTGAAGGAATAAATACCGTGGCCTCACTCTCCATTGGAGAATGTGATTGGGCTCTAAAATTACAGAATGTGAAAAAACACAGACTACAAAGCAAAAAAAAAAAAAAGTGGGGTGCGCCCCTGGATGGCTCCATAGATTAAGCCTCCGACTCTTGGTTTCGGCTCAGGTCATGTTCTCAGGGTCATGAGATTGAGGGCTGCCTTGGGCTGGCTCTTAGCACATGGAGTCTGCTTATCCCTCTCCCTCCCCCTCTGCTCCTGCCCCCATCCCCCACCCCACCCCACCCCCGCTCACACACACGCTCACGCAAACTCTCTCTCTCAAATAAATCAAATCCTAAAAAAAAAAAAAAAGAAGACAACTGAACTCTCAGAAAAACTAACAGCATAACCAAAACTAACACCATAAACTCCAAGAAAAACTAACAGCGTAACTAAAACTAACACTATAAAGTCATAACAAAATATTGCGAAATCAAGGCAGATTTGAGTAGAAGTCAGCAGACTTGGAATAAATGGAATAAATTCTGAGTAATGGAGAAAAAAACCTAGAAGATACTAGTAACATAATGAATAAAATATGTTTTTTCTTTCATGAAAAATAAAGTTAAGCAGCAAAGGGGGTGGGGATAAATATACCAGAAAGGTATGATCTAAATAAAATGCAGAAGAAAACATGATGTGACTATGAGCAATGAGTTGAGTATAAAAACAAACCCTTCTGAGCATTCTTCTGTGAGTAGCTTAAGAGTAAGGTCATTGGAATCACTGAGAAGGAATGTAATCATAGTCTCAGCTTCAAAGCAAATAATATTTATTCTTTTTTTTTAACATTTACTCTATAATATACATGACTTACTGCCTGGAACTTTTCCCCAAATATCCACATGGTTTAGCCCTTATCTCCTTCAGAACTTTACTCAAATATCATCTTTTAGAGAGACCTTCCTATCTAAATTGCAAAACACATAGGTGTGTATGTGCGTATATACACACACACATACACACTCCGAATACTTTAATTTTCCCCTGAGCACAACTAGCATGCTAAATATTTTACTCACTCATCTTGTTTATTTTCTGTTCCCCCTACTAAAAAGTATGTTCCACTAGGGCAAAGATTTTTTTTTTAAGTATATACTATTGTATTTACTGCTGTTTCCCCAGCACCAAGGACAGGGACTGGCTCATGGTAGGTCCACGGTGGGTATTTTTGTATTAATAAATGTTGAATCAAGCCATAGGCAAGTCACAGAAGCTGTAATTGTGTTTATGTGTTAGAAATTAAATGTCATTGTGCTTGGCAATGCAAAAATAAAGGCATAATTCACAGAAGTTGGGGGAGGTGGGTAGAAAGGCAAAAAAATAAAAGAGGGAAAATGAAGGTTAAGAGTGTTAATATTCTTTTTTACCACATGGATAATCAAGATGCCGGCCAGAAGTGATGAAATAAGAAATACAGGCTTAAGAAGGTTATTTAAAGTTGCATACGTATCAATTAAGATAACAAAAAATATTAATATAACCATATTGGCATGAGTGAACCAGAGGAGGCAAAAGACATTTAAACTAAATTTAATCAAACATAACATAAATCCACTAGATCATTCTGAAGTTGAGACATTCAGAAATAAAAGCATAAGCATAATATTTACAATGTGGAGATAATCTCTGAAGACCTTATGGTAGAAATGGTTAAACATGATTGCTGTGAAATTGTAGTTTTAATAATGAATGACTACATTGAATAAGACTATCATTTCTGTAGATAATAATTATAAACTCTGGACAAAATATTTTTTCAAACTATTGGAAGGCACTAGGAAGTGACCCAAAACAGGCATAAAGAGCAGAGATTTCAAAGCTTGAAAGAAGGGAATTGCAAGGGTAAGATCTATGTTCTTACTAATTTTCCCAAAAGGCACTCTGTAGTTTGCATAGGGGGAGCAGTTAGAACTGAAACAGAGACCCTGAAATGGCTTGAAGTGTTAGGGTTTGAAGCAGCCAAGGAGTGGAAAATTGAAGGGAGAAAAACTATAGGTTGGAAAAAAAAAAAAAAGCATCCACAGAATGGGGAGTCACCACATTTGCATATAACTCCCCTCAAATCCTTAGCTGGCCCTGAACTGTGAACGTGCAGGGAAACTCTATGAAGCCTGCTGGAAGGCAGCAGCTGGAAGACTGGAAAAATTGAACAGAGATTTCAGCTGTCACCCACTGCAGGGGAGAGAGTTTGGATTTGGAATCCTCCCAAGTCAGGGGAACTTGGCAAACACTTGGGCTTTCCATTAAGCCCACAGAAGGGTCATGCTTTGAAAGGGTATGTCCCAAGACAAAGAACTTACCATAAGACTAAGGTAAAAACTGAAACACACTCACCCTGACAAACTGTCATCCTAAGAAAAGAAAGCAACCTTAAGTTCAAGGTGACGGACCACTAATTAGACTGCTTGAGGGAACAAAAAGAAACACTCTTTAGAGAACTGTAACAGAATCCAGAGTTTCTACAACATATCACGGAAAATGTCCAGTATACAATTTTTTAAAAATTAGACATACAAAGAAACTATAAAATGTGACTAATAGTCATGGAGGAAAAACTCCATTCAATAAAAATAGATCCCAAGACGATCCAGATGTTGAAATTAGTAGACAAGGACTTCAAAACAACTGTTAACAAAACATTCAAAGAATTAACAGAAGTTTCCACAGAAAATGAAAACTATACAGAAATTTTAAACCTGGGGGTGCCTAGGTGGCTCAGTTGTTAAGCGTCTGCCTTAGGCTCAGAGCGTGATCCCGGGGTCCTGGGATCGAGCCCCACATCAGGCTTCTCTGCTGAGAGCCTGCTTCTTCCTCTCCCACTCCCCTGCTTGTGTTCCCTCTCTCTCTGGCTGTCTCCCTCTGTGTCAAATAAATAAATTTTTTAAAAATCTTTTTAAAAATAATCTAAACCTGAAAAGTACATCTGAAATGAAAAATGTACTGAATAAGCTTAACAATAAATTAGAAGTGGCAGAAGAGAGGGTAAGCATACTTTAAGATGGAGCAATAGAAATTTTCCAGTATAATAAAACAGAGATAAAATCTCAAGGGAAGGGGCGCCTTGGTGGCACAGTGGTTAAGTGTCTGCCTTTGGCTCAGGGCATGATCCCGGCGTTATGGGATCGAGCCCCACATCAGGCTCCTCTGCTATGAGCCTGCTTCTTCCTCTCCCACTCCCCCTGCTTGTGTTCCCTCTCTCGCTGGCTGTCTCTCTCTGTCGAATAAATAAATAAAATCTTAAAAAAAAAAAAATCTGAAGGGAAAAAAAGTCTTAGTGGACTCAGAGATAACATCAGGTGCTCTAACAATATGTGCAGTTGAAGTCTTAGAAGGAGATGGTGAAGAGCAGAACAATATTAATAAAACAATGGCCAAAAATTCCCAAATTTAGTAAACAAACAAACAAAAAAATCGGGCGCCCAGGTGGCTCAGTTGGTTGAGCATCGGACTCTTGGTTTCAGTTCAAGTCGTGATCTCAGGGTCATGAGATCAAGCCCTACATCAGGCTCTGCACTCCGCTGGAAGTCCACTTGAGATTCTTTCTCCCTCTCCCTCTGCCCCTCCCCCAGCACTCTCTCTCTCCAAAATAAATAAATAAACCTTAAAAACAAAAACAAAGGTTCAAGAAACTCTGTATCTACCAAGGAGATTACATCATAATTAAATTTCTAGAAGTTGTAGATAAAAAGAAGATGTTGAAAGCAGCCAGAGAAGGGATAAGAGACATGGGGTATAAACATAAGATTTTTCACTGATGTCTCATGAGAAATAATGGAGGTGAGTTGACAATGGAATGACATCTCTAAAGTGTTGAAGAAAAATGCTGTCAACACTGAATTCTACATTCAGTGAAAGTATCCTCCAAAAAAATGAGATGAGATAAAGATATTTTCAGATAAATGAAAACTCAAAGTATTTGTCATTAGACTTGTAATACAAGTAATACTAAAGGGAATTCTTCAGGCTAAAGAAAAATGATACCAGGTAGAAACTTGAATCTCAGTAAGGAATACAGAACACTAGATGGTAAATAACTTTGCAAACATACAAGACTTTTTTCTTCCCATATTTACTTTTAAAACTGTCGAAACTAAAATAATAGGTCAGGTGGGGCTTATAAATATGTAAAAATAAAAGATAACAACGATGGCATAAAGGATGGGATGGAAGAGTAGATAAATGAAATGATCCCATTTTAAGGTTGTTGCATTTGTGAAGTGTCAGGTATGAACTGTGATATGGGAAGTATAAAGTGTGAAATGAGAAGTGCTAGATGTGAAGCATTAAGTGAACAGAGGTACAATATAATTTTAAATAGGATTTGATAAGCTAAGAGTACATAATACTAACTTTAAAAAACACTAATATATAATAAAAATAGGAATAACTAAGAAGCCAATAGTGGGAAATAAAATGAAATCTGAAAAACATTCAATTAATCCAAAAGAGGGCAGGATAAAAGGATCAAAGGAATTATGGCCAAAAGAAAAAACAAGACAAATAACCAAATGGTAGAGCTAAACTCAACCACTCCAATAATTGCATTAAATGTAAATAAAATATATGTTTCAATTAAATGGAAAAGAATATAAGACATTAGACAAAAGCAATACTCAACTATATGCTACCTATAAAAGATACACTTTAAATATAAAATAAAGTGTGAGAAAATATATACTATGCTAACAGTAAGCATAAGAAGGCTGCCATGGCTATTTTAATGTCAGAAAAGTAGACTTCAAGACAAAGAGTATTACTAGAGATAGAATGGACTATTCCATAGTGATAAATCAGCAACTCGTTAGGAAGACATAATTATCTTAAATGTGTATGCACTTAACAACAGAGCTTTAAAATATATGAAGGAAAATTGACAGACATAAAGGGAGAAATTGACAACTAAACAAAAATTAATTTGAAATGGATCATAGACCTAAATTTATAAGATAAACTACAAAACTGCTATAGAAAACAAAAGAGAAAATCTTCATAACCTTGAAGTAGACCATGAGATTGTAATAATAAAGATATATTTGGTTTTCATCCCCGTCTCTGACACAGAGCTCCTAAAACCCTTGGAATTCCCTATGATGACAGTGATAAAGATGTCTCTTTTTGTTATTGAGGTGATTTGGGAAAGCATGTAAGGAGAGGAGCTGGTTGCCAGGAGAACTAAGCATGTGATTAGAGAGTTGGAACTTTCAGTCCCACCCCTGACTTCAGGGGAAGGAGAGGGGCTAGAGGTTAAATCAATCACCAGTGGCCGATGATTTAATCAATTGTGCCTGTGTAATGAAGCCTCCATAAAGACCCAAAAGGAAGGGGATCAGAGAGCTTCAGGTTGGAGAACCAGAATGCTTCTACATACTACCATGGCAGGCCCAAATTCCAAGAGGACAGAAACTCCTTTGTTTAAGACTTCACCCCATGTATCCCTTCATCTAGCTGTTGATTCATATCCTTTAAAACCTTTTGTAATAAACCGGTAATCTAGAAGGTAAATGGGTTTCCTGAGTTCTGTGAACTGCTCTAGCAAATTAATCACCCAAGGAGGGGTCATGGGAACCTCCAATCTATAGCTGCTGGGGTCAGACACATAGGTAACCTGGGCTGGACACTGGCATCCCCAGTGGAGGGCAGTCTTGTGGGACTGAGCCCTTAGCCTTTGGAATCAGAGCTGTCTCTGGGGAGATAGTGTCAAAATTGAGTTGAACTATAGGACACCCAGCTGGTGTCAAAGAATTGCTCATTGGTGTGGGAAACTGCCTCCCACATTGGGATTAGGGTGCAGAACAAATATAGGCAAAGACTTCTTAGAACACAAAAAGCATTAAGTGTCAAGAAAAAGAAATATAAAGCATCCAGGCTGAAAAGGCAGGAATACAACTATCTTTATTCTCAGACAACATCATCTTGTATATAGGAAATCCTAAAGAACCCACATTTAAAAAAAAAAAAAGGAGGGAGGGACTACAACTTAATAAGTGAGTAGAGCAAGTTGGCAGGAGGCAAGATCAACATATAAAAATCAATCGTATTTCCAAATGTTAGCAATGAACATCTGAAATTAAATTAAGCAAGCAGTTCCATTCATAATGGTTTCAAAAAGAAATATATACTTAGGAATCAATTTAACAAAAGAAGTATAAAACTCATACTCTGAAAACTACAAAACTTTGTTGAAAGAAATTAAAGATCTAAACAAACGGAGACCCATCCCATCTTCATGAATTAGAAGGACTCAATGTTGTTAAAATGCCAATTTTCTACTAACTGATCTAAGACTCCTTGCAATCCCTATCAAAATCCCAGCTGGCTTATTTATTTATTTATTTATTTATTTATTTATTTATTTATTTTAGAAATTGACAAGCTGATCTACAATTCATTTGGAAGTGCAAAGGGCGTAGAAGAGCTCAAACAACGTAGGGAAAGAAGAATAAAGTTAGAGGATTTATACTTCTCAACTTCAAAACATTCTACAAAGCTAGTAATCAAGACAGTGTGGTACCAGTGTAAGGACAGATGTTTAGATCAGTGGAAGAGAATTGAGAGTCCAAAAATAAATCTTTACATTCATGGTCGACTGATTTCGCAGAAGGGTACTGAGACAATCCAATGGGGGAAGAGAACAGTCTTTTCAACAAATGCTGCTGGGACAACTGGATAGCCACACGCAAAAGGATATATTTGGACACTTACACACAAAACTTAACTCAGAATGGTACAAGACCTAAATGTAAGAACTAAAATTATAAAACTCTTAGAAGAAAGGGTATGAGTAAATCATAGTAACCTTCATTAGGCAATGATTTTTTAGTTACAATATTAAAAACCTAAGAGATCAAAGAGAAAACCTGATAAATGGACTTCGTTACTCCCTCTAGTGGATCTAAAATATAACCTTACTTTTTTTTTTTTTTAAGATTTTATTTATTTATTTGATGGAGAGAGACAGCGAGAGAGGGCACACAAGCAAGGGGAGTGAGAGTGGGAGAAGCAGGCTTCCTGCCAAGCAGGGAGCCCGATGAGGGGCTCGATCCCAAGACCCCGGGATCATGACCTGAGCCAAAGGCAGATGTTTAACGGCTGAGCCACCCAGGCACCCCTAAAATATAACCTTACTTATAACTATTTCATCTTTTTTTTTTTTTTTGGAACAATAGTAAAAGAAATTTCTATAGCCATCGCTCTAACCAGTGGTCATGTTAACAATCACTATGGTGAATTAATTTTGACAAGAAGAGGCATGAGGGGATTTTCTGGGGTTGATACACATAATCTGTATCTTGAGTATGGTGGTAGTTACACAACTATATCAATTAACACGAATGTATTTGAAGACTTTCAACATTGCATTTCACTGTATGTAAATTTTGCCTCAGTGAAATTTTTATTTTATATGGTGATCACTCTGATGAGTGTTGTAAGAGGAAGAGAAGATGAACCTGGTGGTGTGCTTTTCATTTTAAGTCCTTTGGTACTTCTTAAAATGTGTAAGAGCAGGTGTATGGATTACTTTAAATTCTTTAAGTTTTGGGAAAGAAAACACATTCAAATTTGAAGCTTCTTATCATTGCTTCATAGAAGACAGAAGGTGAGAAGAAATCTCCTGTTTGGGAAGGTATTATTCACACTCCCCCAACCCCAACACCTCCCACCCCCACCCACCAGCAATATCACTGGTCAGGGAGACCCCTGGGAGGTCCAGGGACACGTCTCAAGTCAAAAGATTTGCTCTCGAAAGCTGCTATAGGAACGAAGTTGTAATCATTTACTCCCTATTGTGAGGTTACTGTACAAACACATAATCTCTAAAAAAATGAAAGTCAAAATCTCAAAAGCTTCCTTTTTTTAAAATGCTAAAGCTTATTTGCATATCAAAATTGCCTCAGGACAGTAAGCAGAATTAGAAAATTAAGGAATTACATTAGAAGGGACAGAAAGAAGTAGGACAAATGTGTAGAAGTGTAGAGTTACTCCCTCCCCTCTGTCACCAAAAAGCTGGTTTCAAGTTTAAATCAACCACCCAGCAATGTTCAGAAATAAAGAGCAAGACTTTAAATATCACAGCTGTTGAATTTTGATAATACTATTAGCACAAATGTATTTGCTAACTCAATGACAAACAAATCTTTTTCATTAAAAAATACACATCTCTACAGCATTACTCCCTCTAGTGGATCTAAAAAAAAAAAAACCGTATCTGTAGAGCGATTTCATCTCTTTTGGAACAATAGTAAAAGAAATTTCCATAAGTCACTCTGATCAGTGGTTATTTTAATGGTCACTACAGTGAATTAACTTTGCTTTCTTATGTAGTATGCTTTTTTCCATTCCCTATCCTCTAAGAAAAAGGTACTTAACATTTATGTGAATAATTAACCACTCATAAATCAGAAAAGGACGGGCATTTCAAATATTACTCACAAGGATAAAAATTTGAAAACTACTGAAGGTTGGATTATACTCAACATAAATCATCAATATTCAAAGAATTTTTTACCTGCAAGTAAAGCCCAACTCCAAGAGCCATTTCCACAATGCATTTGCCCAAGTGTCACTGCCAAGTGCTCAAAATTGGGTTACCCATCATTTTGTAATAAGAAATAATTCAAGTTTCATATCTACCTATTTTGATAAAGCCAAATTTCAGATATAATCCAATTAGTCATTAGACCCTCAAATCTCAAATGCTGTTTGGAAGTTTCTTGCAAACACTTTGTCATGCCAAGACTCCATTTTGCATCTGGGGACGCATACATAACACATAAGTGACAAAATGACATGTTTTCGTTGGCATGACTTCTGTTTTTAGACATCTGAGTTCTGCAACTCAATTAGTCACAGAAGCTACTGCCAGGGAACGGGTCCCTTAAAGAGAGCAAAGATAATGACATTCAGTTGAGCTGATCTCTATAGCCTAACCCAAGTGAAATTTTAATAACCAGACAGCAAACCCCGTGCTTCGATGATCTGGGAGTAGTTTTACTATTGCAAATAACTGAATGGGGTTTCATATATCTTTTCAAAATGAAGAATTTGAAATGGCAACACATCTTAGAAGTGCAGGCTCATCCGGACGTGAATTTAGGTAAAATATTGATGACAAGGCTTCCGATGCCTAAGAAATAACATTTAATGGCAGGCGAAGAGATACATTTCCCACCAAAATCGAATGCCACTGCCATCGACAGCCCCACAGAGGCTCAGCTACCTAAAATGGAAATGAAAATCTAATGTATGGAAATATTCTCTTAGAAAAACTCCTTAAGGCTTCACATGTATTAATGTATTAGTTTGCAAACATTAAGATCAAAGCCAAAGCAACAAATACATCCTAAAAAGTTTTTCGTCAGATTTTTATTAACGATATACAAGTAGCAGGACATAAAAAATTAATAGGCTCAAGCCTTGAAATGTCAAACCCAATGATCTCTAGCCATGCTCACCTCCTTGGCTTTTTTTTTTTTTTTTCAGTGTTGATGGCTCTGGGTCTTCTTGCCTGGAGCGACTCTACCCGGTTAAAAAAGGAGAAAGAAAAGGTTAACAGATGGTTGAAGAACCCCTCATCTGTTGCAGTGAAGTCAAAAAATAGCAGAGGAAGGAGAATAGGAGCCAAGGTGTCAAAAACGCGAGGCCTAAATTCATAGACGTGTAATTTCAAGCCTTTAGGCTTACCCAATAAGTTGTTAAATATTCAGTTTTAAATAAAATCTACTGTAGGTTTAAAAAAATCCACCCACTTTACTTATAATATTGTAACTCTTAAGTTTAAAAATAAGTTTCTATTCTTTTTTAAGTATTTAAGATCCTGTACACTCAGTCCCCCCCACACACCCCTCAGGCCTTCTGTGGGATTCCAGGCCCCCAAATCTTTTCTTTCCAGGAGGCCAACTCATCTAACAGAGAAGCAGCCGCTATAAAGCAGAGAAAGAAATGTGCGTGATGCACATTTCCCACTTCCTGGATCCCAAAATATCTTGTGGTGCCAAGCGTTCAGTCCCCAAATCTCTTGGACAATGAGATCAATCCTTAATTGCTAACAGATCTTTACCCGACTAGGACAGCAATATGCCAGCAACATGGGGTAGGGACCCTCCCTCTGTGATGTTTAGCATGTGCTGACATGCTTAGGGCCTAAAGAGCTATGTGAAGAAGAAAATAAAAATTAAAAATATCTGACTTGAAAATACAAGAAATAACAAGTGCTGGCAAGGATGTGGAGAAAAGGGAAGCCTTGTGCACGGGGTGAGGCTGCCACAGAAAAGAGTATGGAGGTTCCTCAAAAACTTAAAAATAGAACTATAATCCAGCAATTCCACTTCTGGGCATTTATCCCAAGAAAACGAAAACACTACCTCGAAAAAATATCTGCACCCCCATGTTCAACGCAGCACTATTTACAATGGCCAAGATATGGAAACAGCCTAAATGTCCATCAGTGGATGAACAGATAAAGAAGATGAGGCATATATATACAATGGAATACTATTCAGCCACTAAAAAGGATGAAATCTTCCCATGTGTGACACATGGATGGACCTTGAAGTCATTCTGCTAAGTGAAAGAAGTCACACAATAAAGCAAATAGCATATGACCTCTGATCTCATTTATATGTGGAATCTAAAACAAACAAACAAACAAAAAAAGCCTAGATATAGACAGCAGATTGGTGGTTGCCAGAGAAGGAAGTAGGGGGGGTGAGGGAACTGGGTCAAGTGGGTCAAAAGGAAAAACTTCTAGTTGCAAAACAAATAAGTCATTATAAAATAAATACAGCAGCATGGCAACTATAGTTAATAATACTGTATTGCATATTTGAAAGTTGCTAAAAGAGTAGGTCTTAAAAGTTCTCATCACAAGAAAAAGAAATTCTGTAGCTGTGCATGGTGACAGATGTTAATTAGATTAATGGTGGTGACCATTTCACAATAGAGACAAATATCAAATCATTATGTTGTACACCTGAAACTAATATAATGTTGATGTCAGTTATATCTTAGTAAAAAAAAAAAATTTTTTTTTAATCACCAAAGATATTTGACTTGATCTTTCAAAAGAAAAAATGTGCCTGGTTCTAATCTATATTTATTAGCAACACATTTTAAACAGACAGAATGAAGAATAACTACGCTAAAGCCAAAACACACCCACTTCGACAGAGAACAATGGCAGAGACCACCATCAGAGGGACCTGAATGTGGACACTGCCACCAGTGTGGAGTTCTGATGGGAGGGGAGAAGCTTCACCATTTGCAGAAGAAGGAGCTCTTGGCACCGTACTAACAGGGGCTCCCCCTCTCCCCAGAGAGGAAACCCCAGCTGCCCCATGACTGACTGCTACCAGTGCCTGCCCCCAGTCATGCCTACAGTGGCTGGACCCTCCCCACCAAACACCCAGCTTCTGATGTAGCAACGCACATGCTAGCTTTTCCTTCTTAGACGATCTGCACCAGATTCTCTCCGTTACCACGAGATCTGCCCCACCAGATCCGCTCCTTGTTCATCTCACCCGACTTCTTGCCATTCCCCTGAACCTCCTTGCTTTGCTGCATGAAATGGGTGGGCAGAAGAATAAATTGAAAAGAGGGGAGTTAGGAGAAGTAAGAAACGAGGTCATCATCTGAACTTGAGGAAGGGAAAGAGTGTTGAAGAGAAAAGAAGGCATAACTCAGTGGTCTTGGAGAGTGGCAGCGAAACCCAGCTGGGGAAGTGGATTCGGCTGCTGAGCTGTGCTAAGGACTCGCTTGAAGTTTGTGGTCATATAATTAAAGTAGGGCCAAGTCAGTGCGGTATTGGGGGAGGAGGAGGGACAAGGGATTGGAGAGTTCTAAGAAGAGTACAGTTATGGACCACACACATAGCTCTATTTCTAGTTACCTAAAAAGGGATTTAAATTAAATGGGCAAAAAGATTGTCTCCAGGAAGTAGAATTATGGGTAGCCTTTGCTAACCTCTTTATATTTCTCAGGACTTTCTTAAGATTTTGCAAGGAGTATATATTTCCTTTTATAAACAGATAAAAACAATAAAGCTATCTCAGAAACATATAAAAAAATTAAAAATCCAGCGAAATGAGGTTTTGTTAGGAAAGAAAGCAACTAACCCAATTTCCGATAGGAAAAAAAAAACAAAAACAAAAAACACTGCCCTAAATTTGGATGCTTCCTTGACTATTAATTTGGATATTTAATGATAACCCTCTCCAACAGGAAAAATACTAATGAATCACTTGGGGAAAATGAAGACAAGCACAGTACCGGAAAAACACACTCATGAACACATCTGCAAAGCTACTGAAAACATAACAGAACGTCCACAGGACCTGTGTGTCCTCTTCGGAGATTTCCAGGTGAAAGGGTTGGAGATCATTTTCCAGCCATCCCTGGAAGGTGGTATCAAGAGGAAGAATTCCCCACCAGGTCAGTCTATGATGTAATAGAGTGAACAACGAGGGCAACCTTGAAAGGCCAGTGACTCAGAAACCCATGCAAGGACTGCAGTCTGCTCCCTGTCTTTGTGGGCAGCCTCGTCTGCTCTGTGAAGCCGAGGACAGAGCGGCCCCAGAGCCCCTTCCCTGTCACACAGCAGGCTGAGCACAGGGGTCTGATTTGGGAGGGAGGGTGGTGCCCCTAGCTTTCTGGGCCCTGAAGGCCAGCGGGGTGCAGGAGTCCTGCTTGCCCTGGGCAGCCATTCCAGCTGGTGGCTGAGGCTCTTGAAAGGCCCTCTCTGTCAGCCATAGTTGCTTCATCTGAAAATCAAATCTCCCTCAAAGCGTCTGTGTTGTTGAGACTCAACGTCTACAGACTTGATCAAGTATGTCAAGAAGGACCGACCTGTGGGCTTTGGGGTGGGGGCAGGGGGAGGTGCCTGATAAGTGTACACAGATATACCACCCCTGGGTTTGTTTTCACTAAATCTCAGCTTTCAGTTCTTGTCAGAAGGTAGTTGACTGAAAGCCCCTTCGCCTCCTCCCACTTTAAATTTTAGGGATGATAAATTACCATGAAATTAATTTAGCTTTACTATTACACTTTGACTGTGAGGCCTGAGCCAAGGACATATTTCTGTTAAAGTCTTTGTAGATGTAACATTTAGTATGCCTGAAATACATCTGTGTATAACACTGATATTGGGAAAATCTATTAATATTTTGTAAAATG
Organism: Ursus maritimus; assembly: GCF_017311325.1. Taxonomy (NCBI): domain Eukaryota; kingdom Metazoa; phylum Chordata; class Mammalia; order Carnivora; family Ursidae; genus Ursus; species Ursus maritimus. The sequence continues at coordinate 40,167,177 of NW_024424341.1, forward strand.
ACATGTCTGGTTATAGCATTTGGCTTTTTCTGGGGGAAAAGAACAGAATCCTACAAAATGGTAGAAATTCTACCCACTGGACGGCTCAGGCATGACAGGTACACTCATCCCAATGGGTTGAGGTCTTCATGAATGGGAAGCTATTGTTTGAAAAGACAATTTCCGATATAATTGGAAATTGGAGAGGAGGGTCTTAATACCCTCCATTAAAAAAAAAAAACAAAACAGGCTTCTGAGTACTTTGCTTTTTACTCAGGGGAAAAAAAAATTAACTCCTAAAGCCACTCCAGCTGGCACGAAGACCGTAAACCAGGGTTTCTCGCCGGGATTGTGTGATAATCAGGTTCAGCACATTCCAGAACTGTGTTTGTTTCAGACACTCGGCAACTGTACGAGGTGGGTGAAAGTGAGGAGGAATTCTGCTTTGCCTGACCTCGTTTAGGAACGGGAATACACATCCCTTTAGAGTTTGAAACCCCGAGTGTTCACGCTTTAATCTTTCAAACTCCCACCTTCCCAGGGCACCCTCGGCTTTCATCAGCGCTTTTCTCATAGTCATGCCTCTTTATGGTTTTGTAATTTTTTAAAGGTAATACTAGAAGAGTTTAAGGCATCAGGATCCATTTTTCATTAAATCAAGTGTCAGAACTCCTGATGCTGTGCTGTAGAACCACCACCACGCTAACAGTTTCAATTTTAAACCCATTTCCCCCATTCTGATGACATTAGAACTTCACCCATGGCACTCTTACCTTATAACTTTCATTTTTAATTAAAGAAGTTAAATTGGCAACAGAAAACACTTCGCTTTCACATTAGCTTTGTTAATAAAAAAGTGAGAGTTAAAAGCAGGGTACCCGTGGATAAAAATCTAGTTCCAAGCTTCAGTTTCTCCTTTATCTCATGAGGTCAGTAAGTTAAAATAAAAGAAACAAGGGAAGATAAAAATATTTTCAAACGAGCTATTTTGGCTAATTGCGAGTCTAGAAACTAGAACGGGTATTTCTCTTCAGCAAAAACTTCACAGTTCCACAGATACTCTGCAAAATGGTTAAATAATTAGTAAAGAAAGGTAACAAAAATCCCAAAGAAAATGAAAGAAAAAGAATTATTTAAAAAAAAAAACACAAAAACATGGCAGATGTTGATGCATAAGAAGGAAAACCTGCAATTATCAAATCTAACTAAAGAACTAATGTTAAGGTATGAAAGCAATGTCCAGCTGTAAAGTGTTTTTATCATGATATGAACAAATCAAAATACTTATATTTAGCTAACATAAAGAAAGGGGGAAATCTGAATGTCTTCTTTACTGGTTATCAGATATATATATATACATATGTATATCTTCTAAAATTGGAGAAAAGCTCTATTTCAAACTAACAAGTTGAAAAAACAAAACACCAGATTTCCAATCAATTCTCTTAAAATTCATTCTTCTATCTGATAATAGCCCACTACCAACCAACCAACAACAAAAACCCAACCAAAAGCTTAAAATGGAACTAAGAAGGCAACAATCATACTAACCAAGAAAAGCAAGAAAAAACAATCAAAATTTTCACAAGGCACAATTTTATTAGATTTCATGAAAGGAAAGAAAGAGAACTGACCATCTCTTCTCTCTCTTAAGATCATACTAAAATTGTAAAAAAATAAAATAAAACCAAAGTGTAAGTTTATGAAGACAAAGAGAACTGAAAAGAAGCACGTATAGATGAATGTGTCAGCTGTCAACAAATGTCTAAAAGACAAAGCAGATGAAGGAATTCTGGTTCCAGTGAGATAGAAAAGTACACTCCACCCTGTCTCTCCCACTAAATGCAGCTATAAAATGTAGACAGAATGCATGAATCATCTATGAGGACTCTGAGAAAGAAGTGATAGATTGGGGGGAAAAGAAGATAGTTTGAATTACCATCAAACACTTCTTTTCCTTCCAGTAGCCCCCAACCTAGCTGCGGCACAGCTGGAAACTGGAATGGTCATTGGTGCCGAGAATGCTCTAGGATGTGCCCCCTTGCTCCCATTTGAGGAACAGGAAAGGGGACTGCTAACACTCAGAGCAAGTGTGAGAAATAGCACCTCTGTTTTTTGTTCTCCGTTTCCTTCTGCCTCAGCCCCATGCATGGCAGAGCTGGATAAATAAAGCTTTCGTTTTCTGAACCCAGAGGACTGAAAAAGAGATACCCAGGAAACATGAAAGTATCTGAGAGATTGTGAAGAGGCAGAAGCTGGAAAAAGCAACCCCAGAAAGTTATTCATGAATTCCTGGGCAAATCTCTGAGTGGTGCGTGCATGCATCTAACCCTAAACTGTCTATGGCAGACTGTGTGACGGGAACAGCTGGATAAACCGCAGCCCGAGTCCCAGACTGTTGGTGGTAGTGCCTACCGGGAACAGATCCAATAACACTGCAAAGGCTTTGCAAATGGAATTGACATTGGAACCATAACCCATAGATCTGATTGCAACTTGCAGCCTAAATCCAACAGGTCAGATGAAGGCTTCATACATAAGATAACTATAACATGAAAGGGGGAAGGATAATAAGACCTATGTGGTGATAAGTTTCTATATTCCTCCTGAAGTATTAAAATACTGATTCTAAACAGACTGAAAAATTAGGTAATTTTTATTGTAATCCCTAGAGCAATAAAACCTAAGAGATATTACCAAAATAAAAGATAACAACTAAACTGAAACACCAAAAAACATTTAGGGACGTCTGGGTGGCTCGGTTGGTTAAGTGTCTGCCTTCAGCTCAGGTCATGATCCCAGGGTCCTGAGAGACCCACACTGAGCCCCACACTGGGCTCCTTGCTCAGCAGAGCACCTGCTTCTCCCTCTGCCTGCCACTCCCCCTGCTTGTGCTCGTGCTCGCTCGTTCTCTCTCTGACAAATAAATAAATAAAATCTTTTTAAAAAATAGTAAAAAAAATTCATTTAAATATTACATGAATATTCATAGCAACTTTATTTATAATAGTCAAAATTTGAATCAGCCTAGATGTTCTTCAACAGGTGAATGGTTAAAGAAACTGTGGTGGTACCTACATACTATAAAATATTACTCAGCAATAACAAGGAACAAACTATTAATACAGGTAACAACTTGGATGAATCTCCAGAAAATTATGCTGTGTGAAAAAAAAGCCAATCCCAAAGGCTATATATTCTATGATTCCATTTATGTAACATTTTTGAAATAACAAAATTTTAGAAAAGGAGGAAAGATTAGTGGCTGCTAAGGCTCAGGGCAGGGTAGCTGGAGGAAAGTAAATGTGCTTATAAAAGGGATCCTTGGACTCCTTGTGTTGTTGGAACTGTGCATGCTATTGACTGGGGTGGTGGGTATACAAATATATGCAGGTGATTAAATTGTATAGAACTTAATACACACGTGTAGACTAATGAGCACAAGTAAAACTGGGGGTATCTGAATAAGCTAGTGGGCTGTATTAATGTCAATCTCTTGATTATATTATACCAGCTTTGCAAATGTTATCATTGGGGGAAATTGAGCAAACTGTACAAAGGATCTCTTTGTATTATTTCTTACAACTACATGTAGGACTACCATTAAAATGAAAAGTTCATGTGCTGCAAAGGACACGATATTAAGAAAATGAAAAGACAGGGGCGCCTGGGTGGCACAGCGGTTAGGCGTCTGCCTTCGGCTCAGGGCGTGATCCCGGCGTTATGGGATCGAGCCCCACATCAGGCTCCTCTGCTATGAGCCTGCTTCTTCCTCTCCCACTCCCCCTGCTTGTGTTCCCTCCTCGCTGGCTGTCTCTATCTCTGTCGTATAAATAAATAAAATCTTTAAAAAAAAAAAAAAAAGAAAATGAAAAGACAACCCAAGAATGAGAGGAAGTATTTGCAAATGATGTATTTCATAAGGGACTCATATCTAGGATATATAAAGAACTCTTCCAACTCTTACAACAACAATAACAAACAACAAATAACCCAGTTTAAAAATAGGGAAAGGATCTGAATGATTTAGCCACTCTGGAAAACAGTTTTTCAGTTTCTTATAAAGTTAAACATAACCTTAACAATGTGACCCAGCTACCCCACTCCTATGTATTTACTCTAGAGAAATAAAAACATGTATTCAGACAAAACCCTGCTTATAAATGTTTGTAGCAGTTCTACTCATAACTGTCAAAAACAGGAAATAGCCCAAATGTCTTTCAATAGATAGACAGTTAAACTGGTACACCCGTATAATGGAATACTTACTATTCAGCAATAAAAAGAGACAAACAACTGTTACATGCAACAACTTGATGAATCTCAAAGGAATTACGTAGAGTGAAAGAAGCCAGTCTCGAAAGATTATTCTGTAGGATTCTATTTATAGGACATTGTCAAAAAGAGAAAAAGGGTGGAGAGAGGTTCTGACTACACATGGATAGCATAAGAATCTGCACATATGTTAGAATTTATAGAACTTTACACCCCCCCAAAAAAAGTCTATTTTACTGTATGTTCATTACTAAAAGTTTAAGCAGATACAGGAGCTGAAACTGACCTCACAGATGGAAGAGAAATAGAACCCAAAGTTCCCACAGAGGGATGCATAGGTAAAAAGTGAGCTAATCCCATAGAACCCCAGAGAAACTCAGGATGTTGTAGAAAGCACTGGCCAAAAGAGAGGCTAAAGATAGGGTGGAAGTCTTTTATGAAGGGATTGGTATTCTAGACCCCCTACTCCTTCCCATCAGTATGTTTTACATGTCTCCTATTTCAGGGGAATTTTTAAGGAACAATTAGAGAAAGAAAAAGCGCTCTTGGATAGTTCAAATACGATTAAAATTTAAAATTCAGTCTATAGACTGGAAGTTTAAATCAAAGGTTTCCATAATATGAGAAATAAAAGGAGAAAAAAATAGGAGAGGAATTTTAAAAATAGATCAATCTAGATTTAGAAACTATCACAGACAATGCAAGAAAAATTTCCAAAACTTAAGACAATGAGTTGGCGAATTAAAATGGCCCCCTGAGAGACCAGCACAATAAATGAAACGATACTTGCTCCAAGACACAGCACTTCTGAAATTTCAGAAATCTAAGGATCAAATGAAAATTCTAAGAAAAATGGGTCACATTCACAGAAAGTGGAGTCTAAATGGCATCGGACTTCTTACTAGCACCCCCAGCTTCCATTATCACTGTTGAGAAGTCTGCTGTCAGACTGTTGCTTCATGGTATCTGTCTTTTATCCTTGGCTACTTTTAAGATCTTAAAGCTCTCTCTTTATTTGATCACCTGCTGTGTCACCATGATGAATGTCAAGAATAGGGCTTTTTTAAAAAAAAATTTGTCTCATTTGGTACTTATTATGATTCCTGAATGTGAACTTTCATATTTTTCATTAATTCTAGAAAATCCTCCTTCATTCTATTCTCTTTTTATCCACATATTATTCCACTGAAGACATCTTAGACAGTCTTACCCTATCCTTTATGTCTTTTCACCTTTCTTTATCTTGTCTACCTTATTTCTCTGTACTGTTTCTCTGTCCACCAGTTCTCTATTCAGATTTTCTAATCTGTTCACCCCAGTTTTTATTCTCATATTTTTTTCATTTTTAAAAGTCCTATTTGAATTTTATTCCAATCTGCCTGATGTTTCCCATGCTTATGAGTGTTACAGTCTTTTAGTTCTTTAAACATGAGAGCATATTTATTTCATATTGTATATCTTATAATTTATAGTATCTGAAGTCTTTGGGGACCTAATTTCTACTCTTTGTTGTTTCTGTTCTTCCTTATTCATAATGATATGGTTGCTTATGTTTTTCTTGATTTTTCAATATCAGCTTTTGTTCATCAGGACTTTTCCATGGGAATTCCATGAAGCCTGTGTGGGGGTATAGTCCTGCAGAGAAGATCTGTTTTTTCCTTCCAGGCACCTGAAGACACTCCCAACCCAGGACCACTGTACATTAATTTCTTGGCTTGGGGGTTCTGGACTATGCAAGTGCTGTAAGTTAAACCTTATGAGGGCTGACCTGAGATTATAAATTATTAGGGAAGGTTTCATTTTCTGGCTCCATCCAGAGCCCAGGCTGAGAAAAATATGTCTCCTTGTCAGATCATCTCTTTAACTGTGCAAATATTTCTCCCACCATGACCACATAGAAGTATAGCCCTGTGGAGTTTATCATTTTATGTGGGGTCTCCATTCAAACACTTCATCGTCCATAGGCCAAAGCCTTTGCATGTATATAACAGATAAACCCCAAGTCCCTAGGGGACTAGAAATTATCAAACAGGGGCACCTGGGTGGCTCTGTTGTTAAGCCTCTGTCTTTGGCCCAGGGCGTGATCCCAGAGTCCTGGGATCAAGCCCCGCATCGGGCTCCCTGCTCCACTGGGAGCCTGCTTCTTCCTCTCCCACTCCCCCTGCTTGTGTTGCCTCTCTCACTGGCTGTCTCTCTGTCAAGATAAATAAATAAAATCTTTAAAAAAAAGAAATTATCAAAAGACCTAAGATGGCCAGTTTATAGCAAAAGGACTCCAGGATATCGAGTCTGTCATATTGCTGGAAATAAAAGTAATCAGCCCTTCTTTACACTTTCTCTAGCTTTAAAGTGCAGGACTGTTGAGTGAGTCTGAGAGGGGAAAAATCATCTTACACAGGAAAGTACAATTTGACATTTGGGTTGGGAAAGGTGATTTGAACCCCAATCTTTATTTAATTAAACTACTGTTTCTTGTAGCCAAGAAACATTTAACCGAAGTTCAACAATTCCTACCATTTCATTTTGTTGTATTTTTCACATTACATTCAAGCAAAATTAAATGTATGGCCTTTAATTTTTAAATAGCATGTACAATATGATCCAAGTTAATTAACACTTCTCTCTTTCTACTCTTGTATTTGTGCTTTTGCATATAATGTGGAATTGAAGGATCTTCACTGAATATTATTAAAAGTAATTTCTGGGTGATAGGGTATTAACTGACTTTTTACTTTTTTGGTACTTTTCTATATTGTTTGATTTCCCTTAATAATGAGTATTTATCTTTATTTAAAAACAAATGAAGTTATTTATCTTTTTAAAAAGTCTCCTGACATACAGATGGCCAACAGGGACACACAAAGATGTTCAACATCACTAATCATCAGAAAAATGCAAACCAAAACCACAATGAGATATCACCTCACACCTAATAGAATGGTAATTATGAAAAAACCAAGAAATAACAAGTGTTGGCGAAGATGTGGAGAAAGGGAAACCCTTATACACTGTTGATGGAATGTAAATTGGTGAAACCACTATGGAGAACAGTTGGAGGTTCCTCAAAAAATTAAAAAATAACTATATGATCCAGCAATTTCACTTCCAGGTGTTTATCCAAAGAAAACTAAAACACTAATTCAGAAAGATATCTGTATCCCCCCCCATAGTCATTGCAGCACTATTTACAATAGCCAAGATATGAAAACAACTTAAATGTCTACCAATGGATGAAAGGCTAAAGAAGATATTGTGTACACACACACACACATACACACTATGGAATACCATGTAGCCATAAGAAGGAATGAAATCTTGCATTTGTAACAACATGGATGGACCTTGAGGGCATTATGCTAAGCAAAATAAGTCAGATAGTGATAGGCAAATATCAGATGACCTCATTTATAGGTGGAATCTAAAAATACAAAAAACAAACAAAAAACCAAGATACACAGAAAACAGATTGGTGGTTGGCAGATGTAGGGGTGAAGGGTGGGTGAAATGGGTGAAGGGGGTCAAAAGAAACGAACTTCCAGTTATGAAATAAATAAATCATGGGGAAGTATTGTACAGCATGGTGACTATAGTTAATAATACTATTCTGCATATTTGAAAGTTGTTAAGGGAATGGGTCTTAAAAGCCTTCATCACAAGAAAAAACATTTTGTAACTATGTCTGCAGACAGATGCCAACTAGATTCATACACAAATATTGAATCATTACATTGCACATCTGACACTAATATAGTGTTGTATGTCAATTACATCTGCAAAAAAGTAAAAAAAAAATTTAGAAGTCTCCAGTTAAAATGATCATTTGAACATATGCATCTACTTTTACTCTGAAAACCTTACTAAAATTACAGTAAAGTTTTTTAAAAAAAAAAAAAAAAAAGAAGAAGACCTAAACCGGCAAGAAGAGGAAGAAGACAAGAGCTAACAGTAACAACAAACTCTGGGGAGTTGTAAAGCAGGCGGAAGAATGACTCAGCAGACACGAGAATGCCAGCTCCTGAAATGAAAACTAACTTCATCTATGCCACACTGCCTCCAACGTCCTTCCATCTGGGCAAAGCCCATTCACTCTCCAAGAGCTTCCTCCTTTTGGACATCATCAATATTTCAGCCAATCCTCTGTTCACTCTAAAATCCTGCCTTTGCAAGCCAGATAATAATACTAGTAATAATAATAATGATAATGATAATAACAAAAATAATAATAATAATAAATAGTAACAACAACCCACCACCTATGGAGCATGTACAAAGTGCCCCAGTGTATTATCAAGTCTTTATAAAATGGATAGACTTTGACATTTGTTGGTTCCCAAATTGTTTCTTATTGTTCAGTATTATTTCCCCAAGTTGGGTGTTAATTTCTTTAGAGGCAAATTTCTATTTTATCCAGCTCTAAAATTTTTTCACGGCACCAGACTCCAAATAGGTAACCAATGAGTATCTAAATTGGATCGATTCATAGACTATACACCTACCGACATTCGTTAGTGCCAATGAGCCAATGTCCAGTTGACCATCCGAAATAAAGGGAGCATGCCTCTGTTGCCACTTTAGGTCTTGCCAGCCCCAAATCTGCCAGTTGTGCTGAAGGGCAGCAGAGACCCATCTATCCATCCACCGCAGGGTGACCTGCCTTGATTAGCACTTAGCAATCAGACTTCTAAATAGCAATAAACCCCATGCTGAGTAGGCAACAGATGAAAAAAAAAGAAAGATGCCTTTTATGGCACTTCGTTATAATGGCTTTATTGCCAAAAGCCATATTAGCAGAAGATGGAAGATTCAATTTATAGAATCTCCTGAATGTCTGTCTGTTCAGCAACAGCCTGTTTATGCCCAAGAAGAGATGGGTGCCTGTGGAAAATGTATTTGAAGGACAACCTACAATGCTGCTTGCTCTGCCAAGTGAAAGAATTCACATTCTTTTCTTTTTCAAGCCAAAAGGGGGCAAAACTAACCAAATGAATTAGTGCATCTTGCTCTAAACTTTGGAGTCAAAATTGGAACATTGAGAATTAGGGCCACCCCACTCACTACGATGATCTAAAAGTCACTTAAGACAATGCAGAGAAATGCCAGAAAATCTTCCTTCTTTTTGTGACAACAAAAGCAGATGGAAAACTGCTAAAATGGCTCAAGTATGTGGCACTTTTATAACATTTATGTGGCTCTTGAAAAAAAAATCAGCTTTAATTGACTTTTTGCTTCCCATGTCCTAGTTCTGTCAAAACCTCTTCTGGTTTTTTAGGGATTTAAATCAGAGAACACACCATTCTGAATATCCCTTTAATTACTACAATTCAGAAACGATGTACTCCTTCTCAGGTCCCTGCCAAAAAGGCAAGGGAGGAAGGCAGCAGAAGGAAAAATTATGAAAAAAACTATTTCTAAGATGGTATTGAAAAGCAAACAAACAAGAATTACACTAGCAATAAATTTCATCAGCTGGTCTGGCAGAGCCTCTGGCTCCCTATGTGACCTGGAGAATTCCATTAAACCTCTTCGTTTCATATCATCTCCATATGAAGAACAAGGAAGTTAATATACTTCTACCTCAAATACCAAATATCAGAGCTAAAGGAGGCCTCGATACAGATCTTATTTACCTGCCTTGGTTTATACATGAGGTCTCTTGAAAGACATGTTGTGAAAATAAGTGCAATGGGGAGAGTTCTCTGATTCATATAGGCATAGGTAATGGGTTTAAAAACAAAGAAACAAAAAAATCTTCCATCTTCTTCATGGACAAATTTGACCTTGGGTTAACATTCTAGTTCTGTCCCCCTGGAAACCCGATCAAGATGGAACATCAGCTTGTCCCAAGGCTGTCACCAGGTGGGAGAAGGGAGGCAAAGAGAGGAGGTCCCTGGAATGAGTAAATAGTGGGTCTAAATGTCTAGACCTAAGAAAATCCCCAAGACAGGGGCTTAATGAACAAAATCACCATACAAATTTATTTAAGTATGGGTATACTTCATATGATTTCAATCATATGTGGAATTTAAGAAATAAAACAAATGAGCAAAGGCAAACCAAGAAACAGACTCCTAACTATAGAGAACAAACTGATGGTTACCAGCCACGGGGCGGGGGGCGGCGGGGGAATGAAACAGGTGATGGGAATTAAGGAGTGCACTTATCGTGATGAACACCAGGTGATATATGGAGCTGCTGATCACTATATTGCACACCTGAAACTAAGATAACACTATATGTTAACTAACTGGAATTAAAATAAAGTTTTAAAAAATAAAGTATGGGTATACTTTAGTCACTTTCTCATTATTTTTTCTCTTTTTTAATCTTTTTATTATAAAACAAATACATATTTTTAAAAAACAACTTGTAACCACCACCAAGGTCGAAAGATAGAAATTTACCAGTGACCCCAGAAATCCTTCCCTGTGCCTTGTCCCAATGTCAACCCCCTCCTCCTCCCCTAGAGGATCCAACATCCTGGCTCTTTGTAGTAATCACCTTTTGCCACCATTTTTTTTTGGTGATGTTCTCGAGCAAGTGTGCACTTTGTCTTGTCCTTGTAAAAAAGTATGTCTTTAAGGTCTCTCTTAACTTTACAGGTCCTTCTCCGTTCCTTTCTTTTCAAGACAATGTATCTGTTGAAAAACCAGGGACATTTGACCTGTAGAGGCCTCACAGTCTAGTTCAGCTGATACTCTTGGTGTAGTGCAATATGTTCCTCTGTATTTCTTGCAAATGGGCAGCTGTATCTAGACCCAGGTTCAATCCCTTTGGTAATACCATCAGTGGCATCGAAGTCTTTCGCTAGGAGACACACAAAATATAATGATCTGTCTTTTGCGATATGAGCAGCTGTCAATGCACAATGCCTAAATCCATTAGAATGGTGATATTCCCATCCTATCATTTTAGGAGCACAGAGCCTAATGCAGGGCTCCATCCCACAATCCACGAGATCATCACCTGAGCCGAACCAAGTCAGAGGCTCAACTGACTGAGCCACCCAGGCGCACCCTGTCATTTTTTTATTTATTAGTTGGAATATTTCTATAAACAGATGCACCCCCTCTTCTACGCTTTGGTTGCCACTGGCCCAGTTACCTAGAAAAGGCAGGATAAATGCTTGAATCTCCCTTTATGTATCAATTGCAAGATAATAAATTGGATCCCTTTCAGCCTCTGAAGGTGACCAGTTGGATTTTTATTCTAAAAATCATTATACACTCATGGATTCAAACCTATTTTGATACATTTTGGTCAATTAAAAATATTTCCCTTATTATAGTTCAAATGGTTTCCAATTTGGCTGATAAAGTCTTTGCAGGGCACCTGGGTGGCTCAGTCAATTAAGCATCTGCCTTTGGCTCAGGTCATGACCCAGAGTCCTGGGATCGAGCCCTACCACCAGGCTCCCCGCTCAGTGAGGAGTCTGCTTCTCCCTCTGCCCCTCCCCCTGCTCATGCTCTCTCTCTCCCAAATAAATAAAAAAATTTTTAAAAATAAAATTTAAAAAAATATCTTTGCAAATTAGCCCAAGTCCTTTTGACATCACCTGATAGTCTCTGCTAGCTTCCTCACCACTTGGCACGATAAGATGTTCCAGGTCATCTTATACACTTCCTGTTCCAGATCCGGAATCAGTCATTTTTCCAAGAGCCCTGGTTTCTTTTACTGGGAAGCAACATTGTAAGGCTACCATCTGGGCACTGGGGACACCCACCGCTAGGCCTTTCAATTAGTCCGAGCCAGAAATAGACACACAACATACAATTACACACGCGCATACATAATATTTTTAAAAAACAAAACAGCTTATGAGTTTTTACTGGAACTCCTCATTTAAACTCAAGACTACTATTTTTTAACCTAGGTTCTTCTGTTTCTATCTATGTCTCCTTTCTTCTATACTGGGAACACTGGTTCTCTAAAATATAAGAGATGATACAATTAGATTCTCTCAAAATTATTCATTTACTTCATCCCTTGTTATACACATAATAGTCTCAGATTAACAATAGTAATACTACCAACAACAACCTAATTACTGAGAACAGTTTAAGAAAACTTGCATAAAAATTTTATCAAAACTGTTTTTAGGGTGGGGGTGGACTAAATGGGTGATAGGGATGAAGGAGGGCACTTGTGATGAGCACTGGGTGTTGCGTGTGAGTGATGAATCACTGAATTCTGCTCTTGAAACTAATGTTGCACTCTATGTTGGCTAACTAGAGTTTGAATAAAAAACTGAAACAAACAAAAAACTGGTTTTATTAAAAAGCCAGTGTGTGTATTTTCATGCACTTAATTTCTTTAGTTGCTTCAGTACCACTACAAGAGGCTCACGTTTATTTGTTCCTTGATGCCTTAATTCCATTGCCCGCATAAAAGGAGAATATTGTTAAAATATTAAAAAGATATAATTTTTATGTTCTCGTGGTCATATTCCACCAAATAAGCAAAGCCAAGATTCAGTGTATCAGGCAAGGAATCAACAGCATAGCTGAAAACAGATGGGTCCCTATTCGATTTTCCATCTCAAAACTGGCCTTTTGGAGGCCACAGAAAGACCAACACCCTGAAGGCTGAGTTTTCTTTCTTTTTTTCTTTCTTTAAGACTTTATTTATTTGAGAGAGAGAAAGGACAAGAGCAGAGGGAGAAGGACAAGCAGACTCTGCGCTGAGCAAGGAACCCCACATGGGACTTGATTTCAAGACCCCAGATCATAACCTGAGTGGAAATCAAGACTCAGACGCTCAACTGACTGAGTCACCTAGGCGCCCCTGAAGGCTGATTTTTCTTGAAAAAGACAGGCTCTGTCCCATCTCTAACTCCAACGTTCCTCTGTAAATACGCATATTCCAAGCTGGGAGGCCTTGCCTTCCTGAACCAAAGAACGCTTGAACTGTGGCACAAGGGAGACTCCCCCTGGACAGGAAAGGATGGGTGGGAGAGACAATCAGAAGGACCTGTCTTGATCTGGGCTCCTGCAAAAGCAGATCCTGTGCAGGGTTCATTCGTGACCATAGGTGGCAGACGTGCAGATACAGGAGGAATGAAATGGACAGTCAGTTCAGGGAGTATTTGGACATCTCAGACACGGGCGGCTCAATCTCATGGGACCACCCGAGGCGCTTGAAGAGATATGCTGGAACCACCACCCCTGCCCCACCCCCACCTCAGGAAAGAAAGAACCAACCTTTACCATCAGCCCCTGTCCTCCACAGGTTAAGGGTTTCCCTGGGGATACTGCCTCCCCCACATTCCCAGGATGTTTCTGTATGCATGCTGAACAGGTACCCAAGGGCATCCCACATCCCAGCATCAGAGGCACCGGAGCGGGAATCGGGAGCTGCAAGGGAGGGTGCAGACAGGTTTCACTCGGGCAGAACCAGTGGCTGCTGCAGCAATGTCCCCAAGCAATGAATGCCCAGACAGTGCCCAATACAGGAGCCAATGAAACCCTCAGCCCAGCACAAGTGAAACATTTCATCACAGGTCCTAACTCTCGTTCCCATGTGATTGATCACTTTCAGAGTCTGTCCACACCGGACTCCTAATGCACTTCACGTGAAATAAAGGACATGGAATGTGTGACACAGATGTAAAAGGATACTTTAATAGTCACCTTTACAAACAGCAAACCTGCCCCCGCTCTAATGGGAGATCCACTTCTCCAGGTCCTGTGTGATCTGCACATTTGCTCCAGAGTTCTCTCTAGCTTCAGAGCACCTCGTAAGCTCTGCCACAGACGGACACAGACTGGGGGCAGCTGCTCCCGGACCTTCCCAAGCAGATGAACACTGATACCTCCAGTCAGATGGCCTCCGCTGCATCGAGAACCAGGGAGACCCAGGAATGGCTCCCAAGTTCCCACATCACATGTAAAACGCCAGCAGTCTGCCCTCCTCTGACAGACAGCCAGCCTCCCCCAAGACACGTTCAGGAGCCACTTTTTCCAGGATCCCTGAATCAACCATGTCGTAACTGAATCTCTGTAGTTTAATGGAAGTTTTTAATATCTTTTCATCCTTTAATACCCGCTTTGACCAGGATAATGTTCTTACAATACTATCTATCTCGCTGCTTACCCGAATATAATGAAAGTATGTTTCTCCCTGGCTTTAGGTCCTGAAGGTCAGCAACCATGCCTTAGCCATCTCTGCACCCCCAGGACGTAGCTCACAGAATCCCTCAATACATTGTAGTTAAACTGCAAGGGAGTTAAGTTCAATCCCTCTCGCCTTAGAAACACCTGGAGTATGGTTATCTTTTGGTAACTGCACATTTGAGGTGTTACTTCCAGCCCTAGATGATGGGGTCCTCAGCTTGCTTCATCATTGCACTAAATCAATACGGGGTTTGGGGTCAGGCAGGCTCATGCCAGGCTCTGTGTGTCACCTCACGAGAGCCAGCACCTACTGGGTGCTTAGTGGGTCCCAGGCATCACTCTATGTTTTTTACACAGGTAAGAAAATTGAGTAAGTTAAACAACTTTCTCAGGGCCCCACAGCTAGGACGCGGTGGTTTTATTTCCAGCATGTAAAGTATCTTTGGCCATTTCTGCTCCGAGGGCTGAAAGACATACTTGCCCAAGCACCCTGTGCTTCTCTTTGATGCCATCTTGGTTCTTCCCTAAATTTCTGTGATTTCTAACACTTCCATTTCAACCACAGACCCAGTCTCCTCTCTGAGAAATCAGAGCCATAAAACAATAACTATGGTTCTTGCCAACTGGATCATGCGTCAGTCCTACTGCCCCCCTTCAAAGGATGGTTCCTCCCGGGCGGGTGTTGGAGCTGAGCTTTTCCTGGGTGCTAACAGCTGCTCCTGAGCGCTCAGTGTATGCAGAGCATGTGCACGACACTCTGTGCCCCAGGAGCTTGGAAAGAAGCCCTACAGCCATGAACACACAAATACCACAAGATCTGCAAGTGAGACACGGCAACAGCATGCCGGCAGAGTTCAGCGAAGGGAGAGAGCACCGTGAGTTGAGTGGGAAGCTTCCTAGATAACATTTAGACAGATGGCAAAGAGAGGAGACAGCATCTTGGGCAGGAAGTCCAACTTCACAAAAAGTACAGAAGTGGGAACACAACTGTTGTCCTTCTGATTCTAAGCTTGGTGACTCCTTTGGGGATGGGGAGAGGCACTGCTGGCCCAGACTGCCACTAACACTTGGGAAAAAACTTGACAGTAGCTTAGATCAGGGTTGGCAAACTCAGGCTGGTTTTGTGAACGTAGTTTTGTCGGACAGCCACACGCCATCATTTACGGTAGCCCGTGGCTGCTTTTCCCTCGCAACTGCTGAGCTGAGTGGTGTGGGAGACCAGATGGCCCACAAAGCCTAAGCTATTTACTGTCTGGCCCTTTAAAGAACAAGTTTGCCGACCCCCCGTCCACCCTCCATGAGGAAAGCTAGCAAAGCCAACCAAATGGCATTACAGGTGTACTATACTCAAAAACATTTCTCTAAAACTTTAAAGAAATACAAGACACCCAAGTTCATTGCATTCTCAAAAAAGGCTATCAAAGGGGCGTCTTGGTGGCTCAGTCAAGTTAAGTGTATGTCTTCAGCTCAGGTCATGATCCCAGGGCCCTGGGATCGAGTCCTGCATCGGGCTCCCTGCTCAGCAGGGAGTCTGCTTCTTCCTCTCCTGCTCCCCCTGCTTGTGCACATTCTCTCTCAAATAAGTAAATAAATAACATCTTTTTTTAAAAAAAAGTTTATCAAAGAAGAAAACCTGATATTACAGATTCAAATGTAACCACTCCCCACAGGTTTCAAAAGATCCTAGAGCATACTCTAATCTGAACGAACCTATGGTTGTGGGACTGAGGTGCCCAAAGGAGTTGGCATTTTAATAACCAAATTCTCTCATTCATTCATCACAATAGATATAAAAATTCAGACATCACCTGTATGCTCTTCACTAAGCATATGTTAAATAATAGAAAACGGGGGTGCCTGGCTGGCTTGGTTGGTTGGTAGAGCATGCAACTCTTGATCTCAGGTTCATGAGTTCAAGCCCCACGCTGGGTGTGGAGCCCACTTAAAATAAAATAATTAATACATAAAGGAAACATACATGATCCATAGATGTGAAGTAACTTTAAACAAAATTCAGTTTAAAAATACGTCTTAGAGGGATAACAATTAAATTAAAACCAAGTGCTTCTTACCAAAAGTTGTCCCTGAACAAAACAATTCCCCATCTCCCAAAATGATGATTAAAGGAGAATGTGGGTGTCTGTGTACACTGAGGGATTTATAAGAACAGGGGAAGGCGTGGTGGGCATGGGTATGCAAGACACAGTAAAAAAAGCCATGCCCTAGAAGACACAGCCTTAGTCAGAACTCCGCCAGGAATGAGTCAAGCGTCCGAGAGCAGGACACGGAACCACACCCTGGGCGCTCAGCTTCTCCAGTGACAGAATCCCACCAGGTGATCTCTAGGGCTTCCCTGTTTTGAGACTCACGAACAGGAACAATCTTTGACTCTATTTCAGAGCACGGGAAAATTGATTAATTGAATGAACATAAACAAAGGAAATCCTTCTACAGCCTTCTGGTATTTTCTGGTGACAGGATTTAAATAGACTTGCTACACTTGAAAGAATAAAATGACTTCACGTCTGACCTAATATTATCTAGACTCCTGAGAACCTTAATGGGGTAGGACCCTCGCAGATCAGAAAGAGAACTGTAGAGAGAGAGCAAGGAATAAACACAGAAGTCCCCGGAGAAGAGTAACATGGTTAAGAAACAGCCTGTGGCCTCAAGCAGCTGTATGCTCATCCACTGACGGTGCTTGCTTTTAAGAGTATGGCACAGAAGCAAAGAAACTGCACGCCTACGTTCCCTCCTCAGCGCTCATCAACAGCAGTAATGAAGGCTGCCCTCCAGGGAAAATTAGAATGAGGTTTGGGAAATGGCACCAAGCACATAATAAAAGAATAGGAAACATGTTACAGAAAAGCTCGATGCTACCAAAGGAGCAAAGATAATAAAAGGAAGATGAGAGAGAAGACTTTTTCTTCCATCACGGTCTCCTAACAGAGGAAAAGAGTCAGGGTGCACAGATTCCAAAGGCTAATATAAACTAGCAAACTGGGGGGCGGGGTGAGGAAGGCAAGGGACCCTGGGGACATTCAGAAATAGAAAGCTGGGAAGCAAGTGTATCAGGGGTTATGAAGGCGTCAGATCCAGGGATTGTTAGATAGAATGGTCTGGAGCCCAGAGACTTGGCTGGGGATGCTACTCAGTAAGTGGTCGGCATCTAAGTGGGAGTGTGATGTCACCAGGAGGGGGTGCTCAGGCACCGGGGCAGGGGCGTGCTGGGAACGCCATGGGAAGGGACACACAACCGAACTAAATGCTGCTGGAGAGCTGGTAAGGAGAGGCCAGAATTGATGACCAGAATCTTCTGTGGCTAGAGCAGGAGCTGTCCCGGGGCCAGACCGGGGAGAGGAGAGGCAGCAAAGAGGACATGGAACAATGTACACAGACAAACTCTTTCCAGAATGTGATTGTGAAAAATAGCTGGGTAGGCTTATTTAAAATATATATATATTTGACAGAGAGAGAGAGTGAGTGGGCAAGCAGGGGGAGTGGCAGGCAGAGGGAGAGAGAAAAGCAGGCTCCCCACAGAGTGAGAAGCCCGATGTAGGGCTCGATCCCAGGACCCTGGGATCATGATGTGAGCTGAAGGCAGACACTTAACCAACTGAGCCACCCAGGGCCCCAGGGTAGTCTTCTTTAAAAATCCAGACAGACCCAAGCCAGTTAAACAGTAAAGAAAGGATCCTGCTTAAAGGAAAAAGTAGAATATGAAAAGAAAGTAGAGAAAGAAGAGAAGGAAGAGAAAGAAAGAAAGAAAGAAAGAAAGAAAGAAAGAAAGAAAGAAAGAAAGAAAGAGGGAGGAAGGAAGGAAGGAAGGAAGGAAGGAAGGAAGGGAGGGAAGGAGGAAGGGAGGAAGGGAGGGAGGATGATTTGCGGCAGTATTTTTCCAATGATGAGGATCCACCAGTGGGCTGAAACTTGAATTTCTCGGCCAGAATTTTGAAAATTAAATAGCTTGGATAGAAAAAAACAGAACAAAATAGAAAATATCAGAGAACATCCTAAGAAGGATTGCTTCCTGAAACTCGCAGTGTAAGTGTATGCATGTGGGGGGGGGGGGGCGCAAAATCCACGCCAACTGTGTGTCTCTGTCAAAAAGTATGGAAGCCAGTGATGTAACGGACAAGGCAGGAGAGATGGAGGGGCAGGGTGTATGGCATCCAGGTGGGGAGGGTCACAGAGAGCAGCGGCCCCTCTGTCATGCCAGGAACAAAGGAGGGGAGGATGGAGGATGCTCATAAGTTACAAATCAGAGATTTGGGGTTCCTCCTGATTCAGTCTCCCCATCTCCCTGGCTCCCTCCCCCTTAGAGCCCCACCACCATTATGGCTTGGCCAGGAGGCCGGAAGTGAGGAGGGAGATATAAAGTCAAATGCCAGCTCTTTCTATTTCCAAGAAATTCTAGGGTGGGAGAATGGGAAGTCAGGGGAGAAACTGGAAGACTAAGAAAAAGCAGAGTAATGCATGGCTCAGAGGTCCCAGTCAAGGACCAATTGTGTGGAGGCAGCTTAACAGGAAGAACAGGCGAGGCACCCAGAATGCGATGTCTAATAAGTCAGCAGGTCCCAACCACGACGGGGCCAAGGTGCCATGATTGACATAGGGAAGGGAGAAGGTCCGAGGAACCACGGGGTCAAGGTGCTGGACTGAAGAACTCTGGACTGACTGCGAGGCTCAAAGTGGAAAGAGGGGCTGTGAACCGGGTGCTCAAGGCCTTGGCGAACAGAATCCTCAGCCTCAAACCTCCCTGGATGATAACATTGCTGCCCTCTGCTGGCGTCCAAGAGGGATGCTCCCCCAGGAGTACAGCGGCAGGGTGAGGATCTGGGGCTTGGACCCGCTCTTGGATAGCTTTTCATAGAATTCTTCTGTTTTTATTTATTTATTTATTGAAGGCAAATGCTTAACCAACTGAGCCACCCAGGCGCCCCTCCCCTGTTTTTAGACTGTTGGATTCTGTCATGTAAAATGGGATGCTGCTTGGTTTCTTCTGTCAGCTTAGGAGCCAGCTTTCTTCTGCCTGCTAAGTAAGTTACCCGTGTGCTTCTCAGCTTCCACAATGTTGCTGTCTTCTTCATTGTTTTGTCTGCTGTTGTTTGGTTGGTTGGTTTTAGAGTATTTTTCTCTTAAAAAAATCATTTTACTCTTGTTTTGGTAGGATTTCAGGAGGGACCGAGAGTAAATACACGTGTTGAAGCCACTATCCTTACCCGTGACTTACTTTTTATAATTACCAAAAATAATAATAATACATTCATTTCCACACAAAAAACATGTGCTGTCCCATGGTGTGTAAGCAGGACGGCCCAGCCTCTGCCCCAGGGCAGGCTGATGGAGTTGGCCGGGGAGTGTCCGGTCAAGCAAGGCAATTTGCCTAGAGCCAAGCACATCCTCCTGGCCAGACCCCCTCCCCAGGGTTGTGTCTCTCCATGAAAGTCACCACCCCACCAGGATGAAAATCACCAAACTGTTCTATGAACATCATGGCAGGTAGAATCCTCGCCCATTTAAATAAAACATTTTGAAACATCCTTTCACTGTGGTGCACAGATAAGGGACCCAAACAAATGACTGAAGAAAACAGTTTCACAAGAAAAGAGAATGCCTTCGTGAGTACGTGAAATACCATCTAGTCCATCCTTCCTAAAGCTTTGATGGCCATGAGACACACATGCAAAGAGTAGTTTCAGATGTTTGACCGTGCCGTTCAGAAACCCAAAGTGTAATAAGAGATAATCACAGAGTTCAGGGACTTCAGAGGTGGAAGGAACCGTGGCTGGCACCATGGCCTCAAAATCCGTATGTTGAAATCCTAAGTCCCGAGGTGATGGTATTAGGAGATGGGGCAGTGGGGAGTGGTTAGGTCAAAGGGAACCCAGAGAACTCCCTCCATCTTTTACACCATGTGAGGACACAGCAAGAAGGTACCATCTACGAACCAGGAAGCAGGCCCTCACGAGGCACTGTCAGCGTTGATCTTGGACTTCCCAGCCTCTAGAACAGAGAAGCAAATGCTTCTTGCTTCAGCCGCCCAGTCTCTGGTGTTTTTGTTACAGCAGTGTGACTGGACAAAGACAGCTACAACCCAGTCATCTGTTTCAGAAAAATATACCATCCACGGTGCTTTATAGAAATGTTTTCATGTCAGGGCCCATGCACAGACCTCAGGGACAGACTCACCAAGGACAGGGCGCAGGCATGGACACCTGATCAAACTGCCCAGATGGCAAAGCCAGGTACCAGGGGCCCTCCAGGAAACCGCTGCCTGTCTGTCCTCATTTGTTCCTCTTACCTGGGCTGAACCCTGGCTCCGTGAACTTACACAATTCACCAGAGAGGTATTCAAGTAGGCCTGGCAGAGAGGCCTTGAAAAACAGGCTAATACCTGTTCTGGTTCTTTCTAGACCATACTTTATTCTTTATTCTGTCATTTACTCATTGATTCTTCCAATAAAAATGTATTGATATCTACTATGTCTTAATATAAGGAGAGCATCATTTATTGAGCACTTACTATCTGCCTAGCACTGTTACTGCTTTACAGGTATTATTTCATTTAATTCTCACAACAGTGTTATGAGGTAAGTACTTTAAATATCCCCATTTTACAGATGCTCCACAGATGAGGCCATGGTCCCCAGGCAAAGGTGGACCCAGCCTCTGAAATGAAGGAGATTATTTCTTATACCTACAGAATAAGGGATCCTAATAGATGTTAAGGTCCCCAAGAAAAGAGGAAATGGCATGTCTTGCCCCCTGGCCATATGCACTGAAATTTGAATCCATTCCACTTTCCACACATGGCAATGTGGATTCTGTTCCTGCAACCCACCCAAATTGCTCTGCTAAGATCATCAGTGGGCTCCACATTGCTAAATCCAACAGACGCTCAGCTATATTCCGCTTGCATGACCCCACACTCTCCTGCTTTTCTTTCTACTATTTTGACCACATCCACAAGTCGTCCTTGATTTTTCTTTCATCTCTTTGATTTTATCTCCCCGCCAAACATGTAAGCTACCAACAAGTTCTATCAATCCTATTGTCAAAAATTGTCATCAACTTCTCTTCTGTACCACTGTTAACACGGTGGCATATATGACCATTTATCTCTCTCCTGGATTAGTGAAACAACCTCTTCTCTCATCTCTCTGCTTCCACGCCTGCCTCAGACAATCTAGTCTCCACAAAGCGACCACTTTGCCCACAAAGTGAAGATCACTTTGATCTTTAAAACAACTCACGAGGGGCGCCTGGGTGGCACAGCGGTTAAGCATCTGCCTTCGGCTCAGGGCGTGATCCCGGCGTTATGGGATCTAGCCCCACATCAGGCTCTTCTGCTATGAGCCTGCTTCTTTCTCTCCCACTCCCCCTGCTTGTCTCTCTCTCTCGCTGGCTGTCTCTATCTCTGTCGAATAAATAAATAAAATATTTTTAAAAATAAAAATAAAACAACTCACGAATCTAATAATGGCATTCCCTTTAGCAAAACCTGTCAGTGGCTTCATGTTGTTGCATGATGAAACTCCAAACCCTCAGCCTGGCAAGATCTGATGTCTGTTCCTCTCACCGACTCCTTCCAGCCACCCACAGTGTTGCTGCCTGTGCCCTAGCCTCACTGGCTTCCTTGCTCATTCTCCTTCCCACCCTGGGCCTTGGCACTCTGCTCGTTCTGCTACAAGAGCTCTTCCAGCCTTGTGCACAGCTATGGCCTTCTCATCCTTGATGTTGCGATTCAACTGGCACTTCCTCAACAAGGTGCTCCCTGAGTCCCCAGTTTAAATTCGAGTTTCTTTTTCTATTCTGTCTAAATCCTTGTGTTGTCTTTTCGCACTTCTCACCAGTTTCATGACTGTTTAATACAAGCTGCCACCACTAGACTCGAAGATAGATCTAAGAGGTCCAGGCACATAACTGTTTTATACCCAAACTAACTCTCTTTGCTTCACAGAGTCAAATTCAGCCAAAGTTTGTTGGATGAATGACCCAAATGGTCTAAGGGTCTAAAAAGGAAAATTTAAAGAGTGATGATAATCAACTTTAAGCATATTCAACAAATGTAGTAACAAGTATTCTCTATATTCACAGAGAAAAGAAGTTTTCAATACAGCAATCCCAACCTATTTTATGTAGAAAGTTCTTCCTGAAAGTAGGGTTGATTTGGGAAAGTATAGGTTCCTGGAAAGGTATGTGACATTGTTCTCTTGGTAATCACTGAAGTATAAACTCCAGGCTTCCCTAGATGACTAATCTAAACTTCCATGCTTGCCTTATACCTGTATCCTAGAAACCGTGTCCACTTCTTCTTTCTCCATTCTCTACTGTCCTATCTCCTTGCTCTCCTTTATAATAAAACTCTTAGAGTTATCTGTCCTCATTGTCTTCTAGTTTTCTTCTCCCACTCTCTTTATTTGTACACAATCTCAACTTAAAATAGGAAGAACTTATTTTCCTTAAACTATTCTTAAGGTGCTGCCAACATAATGTTTCATCACACTGGAATACTTCAGTGCACATTTCCTGCAAATAAGCACATTCTCATATGAAACAACAGTAAAAAAAAAAATCAAAATAAGGAAATTTACACCTCCTGCTTCACTGGAATTACCTAAGCAGACAAGCCACTTGTCCATGAGCCTAAGACACTAAAATCCTGAAGTGTGTACTACCTTTCTGAAAGGCTACCCAAAATGTAACTGCCATGACATACCCACCACAGATGTAAAGGAAGAAATTAGAGCCGCCTACTATGGGAGCGAAATTAATGTTATAGTTATTCATTATAGAATAATCACCTTCACCAGAGGCCAAAGTTAAAATAATAATCTAAACACTAATCGGGTCCTTAGTTTTAATTAATTTTCTTTAACATAATTATCATCATTTAGAAATCGGCACACATGGGTGCTAATTCATATCACGGAGGTTAAAAAGAAAAGGCTTTTTGTTTAAAGTGTTTTTCTAATTGTTTAACAAAGTGAACACTCAAAATATTTCATGTTTAAAATCTCTGCCAAAAAAAATTAAATTAAATTAAAATAAATCTCTGCTAAGCCTCAAGTTGGGTTTCCCGACTGAACAAGAACACAGCTCCTGAGAATTAGGGCAAAATGGCTTGTAAAATGAACTAAGACAGAGGCTGAAATGCAAACATCTTTGTGAAGTGTTCATGTTCTATCAGCCAAACTGAACTATAGAAAATCATCACATGTCTAAAAAATGTAGAGAAAACTGTGAGCTGCTCATTTTATATCGATTCGACCTTCTGTTCCTCTCATGACCTGATCTAAAATGACCTGGCAGGCTCAGCATCACCGCCGGCTCAGTGTCAGCAAAGGGACCCACTCTGTCCATCACTGACATGATGCAAACTCGCGGCTGCCATTCACCAGCAGGGGGCACTGCACTGGGGTCTTTCCGTAGGCAAAACGGCTCAAAAGCTAAAGATTGAAAACCACGTATTTCAGGAGACTGAAAAATGTGTGTTGCCCTCCCAGACAAATACATTGCCACACAATTGATAGGGCATCTCCATGAGTCCTTCAGTGGCAATAGCCATCATAGGGTATTCGGAGGCCCAAGAGTATATCTTAGAATGACAAAATGGTGCTGTGGGTAAGTCTTAAATACCAAGTCTTTCGGGAATCCTTTCAGTGAGCAGGAATATTATAAAGGCAGTGTACCAAACTCTTTCTTATTACGATTGCTACAGTTCATAGCTTATTGGGCCTAAATTATTTTCTAAGTAGGCTCAGTGACAAGCCAAGAAAGGACCCTAGTATGTCAGAAAATGGTCCCACTATCAGTATTTAACATAAATTCAATCAAATTAACCTGAGATATATGTCACATTATTACTAAAATAGAATTATGAGGTTTAGAGAAACTGTTAAGTACTGAAATATAAATATTACTATATGTTTTGTATTAGCAAAAGTGTTCTACAAGAATAATTTCTAAACCTTGAAAGTTATAAAAGGGAAAGTTTAAAAATCACAGCGAATGGCCTGTCATGATCCACCAATACTTTTTTATAAACGTGAGGGCCTGAGCAGAAAACTAGTTTTAAATGGTCACTTCTTCAAATCACTCTGTAAAAAAATTAAGTAGAATGAAATCTTTTCCCCAAACACAAACTTACAAAATGGGAAATGCACTTTGTAGTTTTATTTGGTAACTTATCAGTAAAAAAATGTGTTAATATGCTCTCCAAAAGTATGTTCATTTATAAATTATTCATAATATTGTACTGATATCTCACTGTATATTATAAAACATAAAAATAAAAATTGGTAGGAGGTAGCATAAAAAGAATAAAAATATAAGCTTTAAGATTTTTCTCTCATATCCCAAATGATCACCATTTCTTGAACTTTCCCTAGTATATATATTCCCCACTCTAACTTGGGGAAAATGGCCCATAAGTTAGGTTTTTTCTGATATACGAAAGACAAAATAAGAATTTTTATTACATTTAACATTAAAAAGAATAGAATGGCTAACCCGTAAAGCAGCATTACATCAATTATTTCCTATCTATTGAATCACGCCCATCGGCACATTTTTCCCCATCTCAAAAAGCTTTGACCTTACTTTACCCTCTGGCTAATTCCCTATTTTTTTTTTAAACATGAGTTAAACTACATGTTTTTTTAAAGATTTTATTTATTTATTTGACAGAGAGAGAGACAGCCAGCGAGAGAGGGAACACAAGCAGGGGGAGTGGGAGAGGAAGAAGCAGGCTCATAGCGGAGGAGCCTGATGTGGGGCTCAATCCCATAACGCCAGGATCACGCCCTGAGCCGAAGGCAGACGCTTAACCGCTGTGCCACCCAGGCGCCCCTAATTCCATACTTTTCTTTCCCTTTACAGTGAAGCTCCTCATTAAGACTTGTGTTGGACACACTCTAAGGTGACCTCCCCAATAATCTCACCATCTGGTATCACACTCTTGAATAGTCCCTCCCTGTGACTGTGGGCAGACATGTGATTTGCTTCTAATCAACAATACACAGTAAAAAGGTAATGGGGTATCACTCCATGATTATATCAGATGATGTAAGACTCCATCTTGCTATCAAACTCACCCGACAGACTTTCTCTCTCCCTCGCTGGCTGTGAAGAAGTAAGCAGCCATGATGGGAGACCCATAGGGCTCTCTCGGCCAAAAGCTGAAGGCAGCCTCAAGGGCCTGAGAGCAGTCAGCAGCCTGTAAGTAGCTGAAGCCCTCGGTCCTACAACCACAAGGAAATGAGTTCTGCCAACAACTGAGTGAACTCAGAAGCAGATTGTTCCCTGGTTGAGGTAAGAACACAGCCCAGCCAATCCCCTGATTGCAACCCTGTGAGACCCAGCTAATCTATGCCCAGATTCTTGTGAGAGAACAAGCATGTTTTCTTTTAAGTCAATAAATTTGTGGTAATCTGGTTCTCAGGGTTCAGATCCGGTTTGTGGCAACATGGCTAAACGCACGAATAATGTTGGCATCATTGGTAAGTATGGGACCCATTATGGTGCCTTCCTCAGGAAAATGGTGAAGAAGATTAAAATAAGCCAGCGTGTCAAAGATCCTTGCTCCTTCTGGGGCAAAACTGAGGTGAAAACATGAGCTGCGGGGATCTGGCATTATAGTTCCTGCATGAAAACAGTAGTAGATGGTGCCTGGACCTATAACACCACTTCTGCCATCAGTCAAGTCAGCCACCAGAAGGAGACTGAAGGATTTGAATGACCAGTAGAAGCTCCACCATTTGAGACATTGCTAACCTATAATAAATGGGTTAATTTATGTAACAAAAATAATAATAATGAAAAATAAACTTGTGGTGATTTGTTATACAACTGTGTGCAGGGGTCCTCAAGACCACCCTCAGGTCCAATAATTTGCAAGAAGGACCCACATAATTCAGCGAAGCCACTATAATCATGGTTAAGGTGTATTAAAGTTAAAGGATACCGATTACAATTGGCAATAGAAAAAGACACGTAAAGCAAAGTGTAAGAGAGACCAGGCATAGGTTTCCAGCTGTCCTCTCCCAGTGGAGTCATGTGGACAGCACATAATTCCCCAGCAATGGTGTGTGACAACTCACACAGAGTATTACCTAGGAAGCTCATTCAAGGCTTGGTATCCAAGGTTTTTATGGGAGGTTGGTTACATAGGCATGGCTGACTCCCTGCATGACTGACCTTCAATATCCAGCCCCCCCAGAGAGCAGGCACATACCGTGTAGCCCAAGGCCCCCACCATATATCACAATGTTAGCATTATCTGGCATTCAGGTAAACACTCTTAACAGGTAGGATATTCAAAGGGAGTAGAAGTTATTTCCCAGAAGCCAGGCAAGGACCTGATCTTTCTTTGGAATGTGCCAGGTTTAGACAACCCAGACCTGCTGAGTTAATCCTTTTTTGCACAGCGAGGATAGATAACTAATAAAGGTTTTGTTACCTGGAAAGAGGATGCTGCTGTAACAAATACCTAAAAATATGGGAGTGGCTTTGGAACCAAGTCATGGGCAGAGGCTACAAGAATTTTGACAAGCATCATAGAGAAAGCCCAAACTGCCTTAAACAGACTGCTGGAAGAAATTTGGACTTGGAGGATACCGCCAGTGACAGGTTAGAAGGAAATGAGGAACATGTTACTGGAAAATGAAGGAAGGGGATCCTTGTTACACAGAGGCAGAAAGCTTAGTTACATTGTCTCCTGCAGTTAGAGGAAAACCTGACCAAATAATGAACTTGGTTATCCAGACTAGGAAATTTCCAAGCAAAGTACTAAAGGTGGTACCCGTTTTTTTCTTGCCGCTTATAGTAAAGTGAGAGAAAAGAGATGAGAGAAAAATTGTTAAATAAAAAGGAACCAGAACTGGATGATTTTTTAAATTCTTAGCCTTTCCAAATAGGAAATACTACTAAATGACCCCCAAGCACTGTGGGGAGAGGATGTCCTGTAGAAACAGCTGGGGAGGTGACTGTACGACCTTTTACCTAAATCTCAGAAAGAGCAAAAACTCAGAGTACTCGATCACACAAAATGGCCTTTCAAGAGATTAAAGGTGGGCCTCACAGATCCTCTCAATCAAACCTTAGATAGGGCCCATAAGAGCTTAGGAAATTGTCCCCCGATCCTCTTGGCAGAAGCCCCAAGTAAAGAAGAGCTCATCTCAAAAAGATCTGTGCATGTGTGGCTTTGTTATAGTGGAGTGAATCTAAGGAAAATCCATGGAAGGCCCAAAAGTTTCTTGAGAAAATTATTTCAGCAGAAACAAAGAGAATAGACCAAAAGGGATATATGGCACAAAATGAAAGGAAGCCACAGGACCCCCAAAATTCAATCGGCAAGAAGCAGGCTGATAAAACTCAAATGAAAATACATGCCACTTTCATGAAAAGGGAAGAATGACTTAAAGAACAGAACCAAGAGATCAGAGCTCTAAAACACTAAGGAAAGATTGTTTCTCTACTCACACTTCTGATACCAAACGTGTGACGTTTTTCCACACTAAGAACCAATTCTCCAACTCTCTGGGCACTAGTTGGATGTTCTACAATTCAATTCAATTCTGATACTATCTGCCTGGAGTTAGTATCAGTCCTACAAAATTGATCCACTTTGGAAGCCAATTTCAAGTCCAGGGCCTCTGTTTCTTCCAACTGACAGCTACAAAACAGGGGTTCCCACAACCCCCTCCTTAGTTTGATAATTTGCTATATAGCAGCTCACGGAACTCAGAGAAACACTTTACTTACATTTACTGGTTTATTACAATAAGGATAGTATAAAGGATACAAAGTAAACAGCCAAAGAGTTACATAGGGTGAGATCAGTATGGGTCCCAAGGATAGGAACTTTGATCCCCATAGACTTTGGGCTATGCCACCCTCCTGACATGTAGATTCCTTCACCAACCCAGAAGCTTTTTACACCCCACTCTTAAAGGTTTTTATAGTCTTCACTATGTAGGCATAATTGATTAAATCATTGGCCATTGACAATGAACTCAACCTCCAGCCCTTCCTCCCTCCCTAGAGGTCAGGGAATGGGACAAAAATTTCCAAACTTCTCGGGGCGCCTGGGTGGCACAGCGGTTAAGCGTCTGCCTTCAGCTCAGGGCATGATCCTGGCATTATGGGATCAAGCCCCACATCAGGCTCCTCTGCTGGGAGCCTGCTTCTTCCTCTCCCACTCCCCCTGCTTGTGTTTCCTCTCTCGCTGGCTGTCTCTATCTCTGTCGAATAAATAAATAAAATCTTTAAAAAAAAAAAAAGTTCCAAACTTCTAATTATGCCTTGGTCTTTCAGATGACAAAACCCCCATCCTGAAGCAACCTAGAGGGCCCCAGACCCTAGTCATTTCATTAGCATACAAAAGACACTCATCATCTCAGAAATTCTAAAGCTCTTGTGTCAAGAACCAGGGTTGAAGACTAAATATTAGAACAAAAGATGTTCCTAGTACCCTTATCACTCAGAATTTACAAGGTTTTAGGGGCTCTGTGCAAGAAACCAGGAGGCAGAGACAAAACATGTATTTCTTATGATATCGCAACCACAAATAATTATCCCCAGGCCTTGAAACCTAATCAAGGAACTCCCAACATTTGCCTGGCTGGATTTCCAAATAGTTATGAACCAGTGGCTCTTTTGTACCTCTTGTTTCCCCCTCTTTCTGAGTGGGAATGTTTATAGCTCTTACCCTATGCCTATTCTGCTGTTGTTTGTTGGGGGGCATAATAACTTGTCTTATTAGTTTTACACATTGACAGACTGAGAGAAAAGCCAGGAGCCTCATCTATACCTGGACCTGATTTAGGAGAACATTCTTGACTTTGAATAGATACTACATTGGAATGAGTCTCTTAAAGAGCTTGGGAAGGAGTGAATGTATTTTGCATGTGGAAGGGATTGGACTAGGATGGATAGACTCTAAGGTGACCTTTAAAGATCCTCTCCCCTTGGTATTAACACCCTTGTTTAATCCCCTCCCCTTGAGTATGGGCAAGACCTGTGACTTGCTTTTAACCAACAGAATATGGTAACAGTGATGGGATGTTACTCCCATTATCATGTTACATTATATAAAATTCCATCTTGCTAGCAGGAGCACTCTTGGAATGTTCCCCTTTGTTGAATGTGAGGAAATAAATGGCCATGTTGGAAGATTCAAAGTGGCAAGACACTGCAGGTAGCCTCTATGAGCTGAGGATGCCTTGAGTCAACAACCAGAAAAAATAAATAAATCTCTCAGTCCTACATTCTCAAGAAGCTAAGTGTTGCCAACAACCACAAGTGGGAAGTGGATTTTTCCCCAGTGGAACCTCCAGATGACAACCCAGTCCTGGCCACCACCTTAATTGCAGTCTTGTGAGACCCTAAGCAGAGGGCTCAGCTAAGCCACGTCTGAACTCCTGACCCATAGAAATTTGAGATAATAAATGTGTGTTGTTTTAAGCCACTAAGTTTGTGGTAATATTGATATGCAGCATTAGCAAACCAATACAGTTTGTTTCTAATCACAATCTACAATCTATCTCTTCTTATTTTCTATTAAATTCCACTCTGCCTCAGAGAACACACATCATTTGATTTTCGTTCTTTTAACTTTGTTAAGATTGTTTTACGACACAAGGTGTGGTATTATATTGGTAAATGTAGTACCATGTGTGCTTGGAAAGCATGTGAATTTTGTTTTGGTACATGGAGTGTTCTATACATGTGAATTACATCCAGGTGGTTGATGGTATTGATCAATTCTTCTACATCCTTGTTGAGTTTCTGTCTATTTGTAATATAAACTATTGAGAGAGAAATGTTGATCTAACTATAATTATAGATTACTCTTTTAAATACAATCGTGTTTTTGCTTTATGTATTTCCAAGATCTGTTGTTAGGTGCATACACATTTAGAATGGCTCTGTCTTCATGGTGAATTGACCCTTTTATCATTACATAAATGATCCCTGGTCCCTCTTTATCCCTGGTAATTTACCTTCCTCTGAAGACAATTTTGATATTAATATAGCCATTCCAGTTTTCTATGATTAGTATTCGCATAGTATATCTTTTTCTAATATTTTATTTAATTTACTTACACTGTTTTATTTAGAATGAGTTCTTGTAGACAGCAGATAGGTGGCTCCTGTTATTTAGTCCATTTTGACAATCTCACACTTTCAGTTAGCGTGTGCAGATGGATTACATTTAATATAATTATTGATATGTTTGGATTTAGGTCTATGTGATTGTCTTTTAAATCAGATAAGAGAAAAAAACAACTTACAAATAAAAATTACATTTATACTATCTTTTACGTATAGCTACCTATCTTTACTAGAGCTTTTTATTTCAGCATGTGGATTTAAGTTACTGTCTAGTGTCCTTTCATGTCAGCCTAAAGGATTTCCTTCAGTATTTCTTGCAGGGCATGTCTGCTAGTGACAAATTCTCTCTTTTTGTTTATCTGGCAATGTCTCGATTTCTCCTTTATCTTTGGTAGATAATTTTGCTGCGTATAAAATTCTTGGATGACCACAATTTTCTTTCAGCTCTTTGAATATAACATCTCACTGCCTTCTGGCTTCCATGGCTTCTGATGAGAAATTAGCTTGTTAAGGATCTCTTGTACATGATATGACACTTCTCTTACTGCTTTCAAGATCTCTTTCAAAGATGTCTTTGGATTGCAACTTAATTGCAATGTGTCTTTGTTTATAATGTGTCTAGGTGTGAATTTCTTTGAGTTTAACTTATATAAGACTTGTTGAGCTTCTTCAATGTGTAGATTAATGTTTTCTATCAAATTTGGGAAGTTTTATGCCATTTCTTTAGATATCATTTCTGTCCTTTTTGATCTCTCCTGTCCCTCTAGGATTCCATTATGCATATGATTTCTGTCGCTCCACAGGTCTCTGAGGCTCTGTTCATATTTATTCATCCTTTTTTTTTTCCTGTTTACCAGACTAGATAATCTCAATTGACCTCAAGTTCACTGAATATTCTGCTTCCTCACATACACTGTTGAGCCCCTCCAGTGAATTTTTAATTTCAGGTATTGTACTTTTTTACCCTAAATTGCAAAATATTGGGTTTTTTTAATAATTTCTGACTCTTTGTTGCTAATCTCTATTTTATGAGATAATTTTGATGCTTTCCTTTAGTTCTTGGACATGGTTTCCTTTCATTCTTTGAACACTTTAAGATAATTGACTTAAAGTCTTTGTATACTAACTCCAACATCTGAGGTCCCCCAGGGACACTTTCTATTGACTATTATTTTCTCCTGTGTGTGGGCTATACAATCTTATTTCTTTGAATGTTTCATAATTTTTTTGGTTGGAAACTGGACATTTTGAGTAGTATAATGTACAACTCTGGACATCAGATGCCCCCCTTCCCAAGATGGTGTTGCTGTTGTTTTTTGCTGTTTTGTTTGTTTAATAACTTTTCTGAATTGTAAAATATATATTCATTGTTGTATGTGGGCACCGAAGTCTCTGCTCAGTTAACTTTGTGGTCAGCTAATGACAGTACAGATTTCCTTAAATTCTTGAAACCAATAAGTCTCCTAGTCTTTGCTGAGGGACTTTTTATGCATGTTGAGGCACACCTGCAACACTCAGTGAGGCAATTTATAACTCTGCCTCAGCCTTAACATCCTGCTTGCAAAGACCCTGAAAGTTAGCCAAAGACAAAAGCACAGGATTTTCTCAGGTTTGTCCTGAGCACATGCACATCCCTGGGCATGGCCTTCTAGATTTCCAGGAATATGTTGGAGCTTTTCAAAGCCCCCATTAATATATCATTCCCTTGCTTTTCTTTGTATGCCTCGGGCTTGCCTATTATTTGCCCCAAATATTACCCTCAGGCAGCTGAAATGTTAAACAATTGCTATTGATTGTTTTCCACAAACATTTCCAGGGAAAAGGCTGTTTGTGGTGGGTTTCCAGTCAGGTCAAATAAAGACAGTCATGTGCGTGAGGTCTTACAAGGAACCACCGGATGAGTCAAATCTTGGGAATGGGGCTTTTGAAGAAGCTCCAACTACATCTGCCTCCTCTAGTGCCTGCCAGACTGGTGGTTCCCACTACAAAAGCAAGCTGTTGGTCTTCAAAGTTACCATGGAGTGAGGAAAGAGGAACGGAAATAGAGCAACTTAAAACTAACACTACAACACTCACTGTTTTTACTGAAATTTAGCCATTTTTCAAAAATGGATGCTCTACAAGGCTTCGGAGTTCTCAGAAAGTTGATTCTGACAATTTTTGCCAATGTTCTCCTTGCTTTTATGGAGGAGAGACTTTTGGATGTCCTTACTCTTCCATTTTCACTGACATCACCCTTTACCACTTTAGTGTGAAAGACAGAGAAACCTTATCCCCACATAGGACCCTTTACCCTCCCCCATTTCTGTTGTGGCCATCATACACATGGCATTTACATACAATGAAAACCCTACCGGATAATGCTATAATTTTTGTTTTCAGCCACCATACATATCTTAAATCACTTAAAGGGAGAGGAACTGTCTGGTATATTTATCCACATATTTTCCATTTGTGTTGCTCTTCCTTATTCTTGAAATTCCAAGTTTCCCTCTGAAACTTCCATCATTTCCCTTCTTCCTAAAGAAGTTCTTTTAACATTACTTTAAAGCAGGTCTGCTGGTGACACATTCTCTTGATTTTCCTTCATCTAAGAAAGTTTCTATTTTATCTTCATTTGTGAAGGGCATTTTCTCTGGATATGGAATTCTGACTTGACAGTTTTTCCCATTCAGCACTTTAAAAATGTTTCCTCTGCCTCCTGGCCTCTATGGCAGCTAATGAGAAACCCAAAGTCTCTCAAATCATGGTTGCCTTATAGACAATTGTTTTTCTCTGGCTACTTTAAGGATTTTTCTTTCTCTTTCTCTTTGGTTTGCAGCAGTTTGAATAGGATGTGTCTGGCTATAGAGCTCTTTAAGTTTTTCTGTTTGGGGTTCACTGTGTTTGAATCTGTAATTCTTTTACCAAATTTGGGGAAATTTCAGCCATTACTTCTGTTCCTTAAACCAGAAAGAAAGGGCTTCTCTTTCAGCTATTTCTGTCTGTGCCAGGATGCAGTTTTAGAGATCAAGTAGTCTTTGGGTCCCAGCCAGAAGACAAAGGAGGAAAAAAGAAAAAGAAAAAAGAAAGAAACCACTGGATTAGTTGTATTTCATGTTCTGGTTTCCTTCCCCAATATGCCTGCTACCACTTACTTTTTAGAGTCCTCTGATATCTTCTTTATGCATTCATCCTAGGGTTTTTGCTACATTCAGAGGGAGAGCAAGGTGGAATGTGTTTACCCCATTTTCACTCAAATGAGAACCTCCCATTCTCTCTCAACATACCCTGAAGTCAGGTTTTGCCTCCACTGCTCTGCTGAAAGTATATATGTCAAAAATACAACTGAATTTTTTATAGTGACATTGATCTTATAACCTTTCTAAAGTCATGTATTGGTTCTAGTAATGTTTTTGTGGATTCCTTAGGATTTTCTATATGAATGATTATGTCATTTGAACATGAAAATAAGTTTACTTTTTCTTCTTTTGATCTTCATAGCATTTGATTCTTTTTACTCTCTTTTTTATCTTTAACTCTACCTAGAGACTCCAGCTCACTGATGAATAGCAGTGAGAACAGACAACTTCATCTTTTTCTCAATCTTAGGAGGGAACTTTTCAATATTTTACCATTAAGTATAATGTTGTTGCTCTTTATGAGACTGTTAAAGTTACTTTCTAATCCTAATTTGTTGAGGTTGTTTATTTGTTTCAGGAGTAGGATTTAGTGGTTCATCACTTACATATAACACCCAGTGCTCATCATAACAACTGCCCTCCTTGATACCCATCACCTGTTTAGCCCATCCCCCACCCACATCCCTCCATCAACCCTAGTTTGTTCTCTATAGTTAAAAGTCTCTTACGGTTTGCCACCCCCTCTTTCCTTCTCTTTTTTCCCTTTCCTGAATTCCACATATGAGTGAAATTACATGGTATTTGTCTTTCTCTGACTGACTTATTTTGCTTAGCATAATACATTCTAGCTCCATCCATGTCGCTGCAAGTGGCAAGATTTCATTCTTTTTAATGGCTGACTAATATTCCAGTGTGTGTGTGTGTGTGTGTGTGTGTGTGTGTGTGTGTGTACCACAGTACCACATCTTCCTTATCCATTCATCAACTGATGGACATGTGAACTCTTTCCATAGTTTGGCTATTGTTGATGCAGCTATAAACATAGGAGTGCATGTGCCCCTTTGAATCTATATTTTTTTTATCCTTTGGGTAAACACCCAGTAGTGCAATTGCTGGGTCATAGGGTAGCTCTATTTTCAACTTTTGGAGGAAACTCCATACTGTTTTCCAGAGTGGCTGCACCAGTCTGCATTCCCACCAAGAGTGTAAGAGAATTCCCCTTTCTCCACATCCTTGCCAACATCTGTTGTTTCCTGTGTTGTTCATTTTAGCCATTTTGACTGGTATAAGGTGGTAACTCATTGTGGTTTTGATTTGTATTTCCCTGATGATGAGTGATGTTGAGCATCTTTTCATGTGTTTGTCAGCCATCTGGATGTCTTCTTGGAAAAATGTCTATTCATGTCTTCTGCCCATTTCTTAACTGGGTTATTTGGGTTTTGGGTGTTGAGTTTGATAAGTTCTTTATAGATTTTGGATATTAACCCTTTATTATCAGATATGTCACTTGCAAATATCTTCTCCCATTCCATAAGCTGCCTTTTAGTTTTGTTGATTGTTTCCTTTGCTGTACAGAAGCTTTTTATCTTAATGAAGTCCCAATAGTTCATCTTTCCTTTTTTCCCTTGCCTCCGGAGACATGTCTAGTAAGAAGTTGCTATGGCCAATGTCAAAGAAGTTACTGCCCTTGTTCTCCTCTAGGATTTTGATGGTTTCCTGTCTCACATTTAGGTCTTTCATCCATTTTGAATTTGTTTTTGTGTGTGGTGTAAGAAAGTGGTCCAGTTTCAACCTTCTGCACGTTGCTGTCCAGTTTTCCCAACACCATTTGTTAAAGAGACAGTCTTTTTTCCACTGGATATTCTTTCATGCTTTGTCAAAGATAAGTAGACCATACAGGTATGGGTCCATTTCTGGGTTTTCCATTCTGTATCTTTTTTTTTGTGCCAGTACCATACTGTCTTGATGATTACTGCTTTGTAATAGAGCTTGAAGACCGGAATCATGATGCCTCCCACTTTGTTTTCCTTTTTCAGGATTGCTTTGGCTATTCAGGGTCTTTTGTGTTTCCATACAAAAATCTTGAATTTAGAAATGAATCAAATGCCTTTTCGTGTCTATTGAGATGATCAAATGGTTTTTCTTCTTTCTGTCAATCTGATGATGTACATTGATTAGCTTTCAAAAGGTAAACCAACCTTGTATTCCTGGTATAAATTCTACTTAATCTGATGCATTTGACTAAGTTTTCTTTTTTTCCTCTGGTTCTGATACTCCATTTTGCCTCATTTCTTCTGATTTGCTTTTTCCACCCACATAATTGAGATCAAAATTTAGAGAGTTATATAATGTATATTAACATGACAAAGTATTTTGAAGATCAAAGTCATAACTTATAAGAAGAAATCATGTTTATATTAAATAATACAAGGGTTATCTTATCATACTTCACAAGATACTAGCAATCTCTTAAAGATATTTAAAAACAACACTCATTACTACTACAGCCGAGAAAGTGGCAATAAACTGAGGGTCTTGAGATAGGTTCTGACAACAGTTACACCCAAAATACAAAATTATGACCAACACTAACCCTAATGCTAAGGCAAGCTCTGAACTCAAGCCCAGAATAAAACATGTGTATCAGAAAATCCTAGCTCATGATGCTACTGAAAGTACTACAGTTAATTCATAAAGCCAAACTAAAATAAAATAGACTTAATGTAAGAGGGAAAAAAAGACAAAAACATAAAGAAGCAAGATGCTTCCTTTATTTTAAATATGGGTATGTGGTACTGAATCAGGCCTTTTGGTAGCAAAACATTGCAACATGATCACTTCTGAACAAAACAAAACACACAAAAAAATTAATGTGCCATTTTTATCACATTCTAAAATCCTATTGGCTTTCCCCTTTCCCTCATAAGAAATTTGAGAGCTTGCTGCTCCCTCATGTGACTTTGCACAGCCAATACCTCTAACAGGAATAAGAGCCAAGAATCTACACTAGAGAATGAGATGAGTGATTCTATATAGAATGGGTCCTTAGAGGGTTCTTTTAAGCCCTAATGAAAAAACCACACAGAGATGGATGGGGTCCAGGCTGTGAAAACAGACAAAAGAAAGAGAGAAGTAAGATACAAGTGTTGACAGCATGGTTTTGTAATTTCCCCAAATCCCCTCTTAAAAAGGAGATTAAGTAGGAGAGCAAAAGACAAAACTCATGGATGATGTCATCAATAAAACTAGGTCACAAAGAATTCTCAACAACATAATACAGGTGGGTGGGGCCACCCACTGTCAACAGTGAGACCCACAAGAGAATGAAAACAGGCCAGAAACAGGAGAAACCCATATCCTAAGAGCTGGGCAAATGAAAGATTGACACCTACTGGTGAGTTCCAAAAGGAGGGGTTCCCACTCAAGTGTGGATCTAGGCACAACAGATGAAACTGGGAAGGGGGTTCATGGTGAGAGCAAGGCCACCACAGGAAGACCAAAAGGTCCTAAGCAGCTGACCATCAGGACTCTCAGGAACTCCCAGTGGGGCTTTCTTCCAGAAAGGGAGAGCCCAGATGGAGGAGATACAGCTGGGAGTACAGCCCAAGATGATCAGGGCAGGGCACCTGGGCATGAAAGAGAGAAAATGTTCAAATACTAGCGGGGGAGGGGACAAGAGGAAGCAAATATCACAAGCATTGAAGAGAGGAATGCAAAAGAACCATTAAAAACTTTGTGATAGAATAAGAAAGGAGAGAGAGACATTCTGCTCAACTCCCAAGCCCTACACATAAACTTTCTTCTAAAAATACAACTTCAGGGGCACCTGGGTGGCTCAGTCAGTTAACCCAGGGACTCTTACTTTTGGCTCAGATTGTGATCTCGGGGTGATGGGATGGAGCCGTCTATCAACTCTACACTCAGTGGGGAGTCTGCTTCTCCCCCTCTCCCTCTGCCCCTCCATCCGCTCATGAGCACTGTCTCGCTCTCTAAAATAAGTAAATAAATAAAGAAATAAATAAACAAAAATACAACTTCAGCAACAGAAAAAGATTATGGTCAATCCCTCATTCAAAAATATCAAAAAGAGAGAAAAATGGTTCCCATAACATATGTTCAGTAAACAAATATTCACCAGAAAAATATGACTACAGAGCAGATGAAAACAGTGAGCTCATATTTCAAAATGAGTTAAATGAAATTAAGAAAATAGTAGAAGCTATGAAATAACAGCATAAATGAGAAGAAAGATCAGAAATGAGATGGCCGGACACAAAGCATGTATGAAAGGAGCTGACAGAGCTCAGGAACAAATCTAAACAAAAGAAAAAAAAAAAGTCAGAGGTGAAGACTAAACACAAAGGAATGACTAGAAACCATGGTAAGTACACTAAGAGAATAAATTTCTGAAAATGAGAAAAAAGGGGAAACAAAAACAAATGAAGAAAGGAAAAAAGAGCATAAGAGAAAAAGGATAGACATAGAAGACAAGCAAAAAAGAGCCAACATATGCATGGGAAGAAAACCATAGCAACGGAACTGAAAAAATACTTTTAAAAAAAGTATAATTCAAAAATATTCTCTTAAATAAAAAGAGACTTGAACCTTCATATTTATAAGACACACCATGTACCTGGGAAAATCAACCCAGAATGGTCAATATTGAGACATTCTAGTCAAACAATGGAACCATAAAGAAGAAAAAAAAAAACTTAGACAGCCTTTAGGCAAAAAGTCAAAGAGACTCTTAAGGAAAAGTAAATCAACCTGGCATCAAA
This sequence comes from Ursus maritimus, assembly GCF_017311325.1. Taxonomy (NCBI): domain Eukaryota; kingdom Metazoa; phylum Chordata; class Mammalia; order Carnivora; family Ursidae; genus Ursus; species Ursus maritimus. Next base: position 40,205,559 of record NW_024424341.1, read on the forward strand.
CTCTTCAACAGTAACTTTCAAAACCAGAACACAAAAGAGCAGCATATTTCAGATCCTCCAGGAAAGATAATGTTTGCCAAAGATTTTATCCTGGATACCTTTCAAGTATAAAGTCACAGACCAATTTCTTACAAGCACATAAGATATCAGATATCAGCTCTTCCTTCTTCATCTTCCTCCTTCCCTTCCAGAACAGTTCAGTCCTCGCTCAGCCAGCACGTAGAGGAAAACAAGGTAGTCACCTGCACAGGGGGTGGGGATAAGGGCAGGGAGCAGCCACAATGGCCCAAAGTGGGATGCGAAAGTCCAAGTGGGTTGAGGAAGGTATTCACAGAGGAGGGCACCTAGAAGAGCTTTAATGGGAAGAGGAAGACGTTGACACAAGGGAGGCATGCCAAGGGGTGTTGGGGCACAGAGGGGTAAAGCCTGACATAGAAAGTCACAGTCCAAATGGGATGAAAAGGACAATTTGGCTTGGGGTGCCAAAGCCCAAGCAGGGAAGGGGGGCATCAATGTATGTGGAGGCAGGGAGGGGAGGCACTCCAGTGTAGGGAGTCAGAGGCCGAGTAGGAGGGATGGGACACAGGGGATAAATGCCTAAGAGTGTTAAGAGGGCATCCACATGGGGACATCCTGAAATGGGGAGTGAGATCCCAAGCAGAGTAAGAAGAGCATCCATGCAAGGGGCAAGGGTGGCAATCAGGCTGGGACATCTGCTACTTGCAGGAGAGTTGCACAAATAAGTTACTACATTAAGGATAATAGGAGCCAGTTTCTCACTGTTGAAGAAAAGGGATACAAACATGGAGAAGGAGTAAAATAGGGATGCCTGGGTAGCTCAGTCTGTTAAGTGTCTGCCTTCGGCTCAGGTCATGATCTCAGGGTCCTAGGATCGAGTCCCGCATCGGGCTCCCTGCTTCTCCCTCTGCCTGTTGCTCCCCCTGCTTGTGAGCTCTCGCTCTCTCTCTGACAAATATATTAAATCTTCAAAAAAAAAAAAAAAAAGAGGAAGGAAGGAAGGAAGAAAGGAAGAAAAGGAGTAAAATAGAATGAACTTTGTGGTATTGAATTGGAATTGGAGGTATTGATATGATTCCAGTTAGATACATAGGTATGTGATTGATTGATTGATTGATTGATTGATGAACAATGGATGGATGGATGATAGACAAAGATGCAAATGTGAGACAAATCTGGGACAGTTTGAGCTTCAGAATAAATAATGATAATAATGGAGTATAATCTACCAAATGAAATAGGAAAGCTTGAGCCTGATATGAATGAATGAATGAATGAATGAATGAATTGAAAGTGTGATAAGGAACAGAGTTATTTTACAGTTTCAAAGTCTATCCCCACAAAGTGCTAATTAACTACAAAGAGGGAAAGAGTAACTTGACAGTAGAGAAGCCTGCAAACATCACCTTAATCAAGTGATCACAGTAGTGGAACAAATCAAAATTGTGTGTCACCTGATAGGATGCATTGAGAACACAGCGTCACTTTTTAAAACTTATTTATTTTTATTTAAATTCAATTAACATAAAATGTGTTATTGGTTTCAGAGGTAGAGGTCAGTGATTCATCAGTCTTCTATAACACCCAATGCTCATTACATCACATGCCCTCCTTAATGTCCATCACCCAGTTACCCCATCCCTCCATCCCCCCTCCTCTCCAGCAACCCTCAGATTGTTTTTTATGCTTAAGAGTCTCTTATGATTTGTCTCCCTCTCTGATTTCGTTTTGTTTCATTTTTTCCTCTCGTCCCCTATGATCCTGTTTTGTTTCTTAAATTCCGCATTATCAGCGAGATCACATGATAATGGTCTTTCTCTGATTGACTTCTTTTGCTTAGCATAACACCCTCTAGTTCCATCCACGTTGTTGCAAATGGCAAGATTTCATGTTTTGATGGTTGAGTACTATGTCACTGTATATTATATATATATATATCGCATCTTCTTTATCCATTCATCTGTCGATAGACATCTTGGCNCTTTCCCTAGTTTGGCTATTGTGGATATTGCTGCTATAAACATTGGGGTGCAGGTGCCCTTTCGGATCACTACATTTGTAGTAAATACCCAGTAGTGCAATTGGACAGCATCACTTTCATAGTATTCTCCCCAAAGACGTACAGCCTGAGTCTAATCATCGGATGTCATCAGACAAACCCAAATTGAGGGTCATTCTATAAATTAACTGGTTTGTTATCTTGGAAAGCACTAAGGTCATTAAAGTCAAGGAAAGTCTGAGGAAATGTAACAGATAGAAGGAGGTAAAGAGAAGTGATCGCTTAACGTAATGCATGATCCTGGCTGGATCTTTTTTATTTAAAAGATGTTATCAGAACACTTGGTGAAACTTGGAGTTTTGTCTGAGTATGAGATCTTGGCAGTGTGTCAATGCAATTTGCCTAATATTGAGGTTATTGTAGGTGACTGTCTTTGTAAGAAAAACACACTCAAATATTCAGGGGAACAAAGCATCAGGTAAGTGACTTATTTGCAAATGATTTGTANAAAAGATTTCTTGGTGTAATCTTTAACTTTTCTGTAAGTCTGTGATTGTTTGAAATAAATAAATACAGAAACAAAGGAGATTCAGGACATATTGTTCCCATGAGCCCTTCCTGAAGGCATCTACTAGAAAACAAACTTCAGACAGCTAAGAAATGACTGGAGAGGGTTGGTGAAGGACCCGTGGTAGGTACTGAGCATATTTAACTATAGAATGAGGACCTGGTGATGGGGGTAAGGGTGCCAGGACCATATGATTGACATGCTTTACAACGCAGATAAAACACAAACATGAAAAATGAGAGGAGTAAGGGGAGCATATATAGAAGAAGAAACTCACCAATTGCCTATCAGTATTAACTATGAGTAAAATAGTTTTATTTTAAATCAGAGGCAGGATTGGAGAGAAGAAATGGAGAAGATTTATAAGCTATTCCAAACATAACTCATGGTAGGGAACCCAATACACAGGACCAAAAAGGGGATGGGTATTTAAGGTATTATACAAAGGCATCACCATAAAGATAACCAGTAGGACCAAAATTCAAGTCTTTCTAAATATCAAGAAAGACAGAGAGAGCAAGAGAAAGAGGGAGACTACAGAGAAACTATACAGATGCAAACAAAGAGAAGGGCCACTGTACTCAGGCGACACCCTTCTCAAGCTGGCTGTGACAACCACTCATGATCTACTCATGTTCCAGAACATGACTCCAAATGTCCCCCAAACACAGCAAAGATGGGGACCCTGGGAAATGGTCCATGTGACCACACAGTGAAGGGAGAAAAACAAAAGCCCCACATCTTTTTTTCATAAAATAGAGCAACGCAAATATTCAGAGTTATACCTTCAAAAAAGTTTGGTAAAAGCTTTCTACATAGTTGTTATCTAGCTTAGGAATAAACACCTTTTCAAGAGAAGGCTTGCCAGTGAAAGCGGCTGAAGGAAGGGAAGGATACTCCTGGGGTAAGGCACACAAAAGCACACATAAAATTTTCTCAAGAAAAATGATCCTACCTTTTGCCCACCAGACACAACACGCTCCAAGGCTATGATGATGGTCAGGTCACGAAGCTCACACACACAGTGGCCTCGGCAGAACGGGATGTTGGAAAGCACATACCTATGAAATGAAAAAGAATAAACTCTAAAATACTGATTAGATGGCTAATTACTTAGGTTTATTTAGCAAAGCTGCTGCTTTTATATTTTCTGTTCAGGGCTTTAATAGAAATCATTGCATAAAGTTGAAATTCTCTTTGAAGTATTAATTAATTACCTAAGGGGAGAAGAAGGGAAAATCATTTCCTTCCACATTTGAGCAACCAGTATGTTCTCTTCCCCCATGGTGACCTCAAGGGACAGGAGCTTCCCACGGTTTCTCCAAGGGACTGTCCTTGGTACTGATGGGCTCACGTGCCATGATCGGGTGTTACCTCACGTCAGTGAAAGGCCTGGACATGCCTGTTCATGGCTACCCTTGGTCCCAGCTGAGCACAAACACACAATTGTTATAGGTACCCATCTAACCTACATCTTTTCAGTCTGATGACACTTTGGGTCTGTTGCCAGTGGCCAATGCTCTCAACTTTTCTCCTGGTCCAGTTCAACTATCATCATATCCCTCCTCAGGCCAGTCCTGAGTTTAGGTCAACACAATTAGCATTGATCTAACACACACCCAACATCAAGCCCTGGGGCAGCCGCAGGAGACACAACACCAACTAAAACACCATTCCTGCCCATGAAGAGCTCAGCGTGGTCTGAGACAGACACAAGAAACAGATGACCGAACACACTGCAATAAAGCACCTGGACAGACATGATTTCACGATACAGACAGCACAGAGGAGGAAGGCGCCAGCTCTGCTAGAGTGATTCAGGGATGCTTCAGACAGAAAGAAATAGTCACACCGGATATTCAAAAATGAATATGAATTTGCTAGAGACTTGAGGGTAGGGGGATGTTAGGGAGAGAGATGAGCACATGAAAAACCAAGAAGGCAAGAAACAACATGGCACATTCCAGATCTTCAAGCAGGTCAGAATGACCAAAGCATATGCGGTCCATGTGGGGAGGGGATGAGATTGGGGGCCGGCCAGGGGACTGGCAGAGACCAGATCCTACATGGTCCTGGGTTCTGCGCCAAGGAGTTGAGGATTTACTCAAAGGCGGTGGCCCAGAAGAGGCAGGAGTGTGCTGTGGTCAGATTTCAGCTTGGGAAGACCACTCTCCCGGTTGAGTGGAGGAGAGTAAGACCAGAGAAAGAGAGACTGATCAGGAGGTTCCTACAGGACAGCAGAGCAGTGAAACGAGTCAGCCTTGGGAGGCTAGAGACCTGGGTTTCATACAAGCTCATCATCTCATAATGCAAGACTTTCACTTGACCTCCTTCTGTCTCAGGTTCCTCACCTCAGGACTAGCTTCATTGGCCTATGATCTGCATCGTAACAGAGGGCCTCACACTTAGAAGGGCTCTGTGCTTGCTTTAATGCTCTGCTATCCCTCTCTTGAAACTCTTAATAAGATTTAAACAAAGGGTCCCACATTTTCATTTCACACTGGGCCCTACAAATTATGTAGCTGGGTTCTGCTCACCTCTGAGTGTAATAATAGTACCTATTATGACCAGAGGGTTATTGGGAACATTAAATGAGCAAATACATGTAAAAAATACAGTGTCTGGCTCTAAGTCCTCCATAAAATGGAAACTATTTTTATTACTACTACTACTACTATTATTATTATTATTATTATTATTATTATATCCCCAAGAAGAAGAGGGGCCTATAATAAGGGGCCAGCAGAGAAGATGGAGGAGAAGGAAAGCAGAGGGTGGAATGGATACGACATCTCTCCAGAGGGTGAAGGTGCACGGGAAGGATGCAGGAAGGCTGGCTGGGCAAGGTGCCCTCACCCAGGCCAAGACTAGCAGCAGCCCTAATAAAATGGAAAAAACTTGCAAATATCCACAAGGCTCTAAACACCTTCAACACTCCAATCCATATCCAACTCTTCTCTAAAAAGTGAAGTCTCTTTGCTATTTCTATGCAGGTTTTAGCAATTTCAGAATGTAGTGCAAGAGGGCTAGAGTGCAGTATGCAGCCTGTGGTCCTCAAAAGTTCAAGTTCAGGGTGAGGAAGCCAAGAATGCAATCCCTTGAGAAAAGAGAGCACATGGGATCAGCAAACTACCCAAGCTCTCATCAAATTAATCTGTGACAACCAAAAGCTAGAAATGTAATTAAAAGGCCGAGTGAGTGTTAAGAAATATTCCTAAAGCAAACAAAAACATTAGGTTGAGCCATCTGAAATTGCCATATGTATAGCCAAATACCAGCAATTTCACACTGCTCAACCCAACATTTCCCTAAAAATATAGGTAACCATTAAAAGGGGAACACTAAACTAAAACATCATCATAGCCAAAGAATATTATGCCTAAAAAGAAAAGAGAGGAAAAGAAAAAAGAAAAATTAGGCATCTTTTAAAAATGTATCATCAGTCACTCTTAGGGTCAGAGAACAATAAATATTAATTCTCTTAATGTAATAATTCAGGAAGAAAGCAAACATTTTACTAGAAGACATCACCAGAATGGGACCAGAGAAGGAATAAGTGAACAAGCATCCTGGCAAAAACTATAGCTGAAGAAAATATGTACGGTTGAAGGAAAAAATAGTATAATAAAAATAATTTTATACTTGAACTACAGGCATATCATAGCACATGTTCAATAATATAAAAAATGGCAATGTATTAAAACATGAACTCGACTTGATAAAAAATGCAAATTAGTGACTGGGTAATTCCTCTATTTATTATTTATTGAGCTAATAACAAATGCACAAAGAAATGAGACAGAAGGCTTTAAAACCTATTGGAACCCTCTTTGTGGAATTGGGCCAATCGGATCTTCCAGGCAGTTCTAACTCGTGATATAAAAGGCCCTCTAGAGCATTTGGATGGGTTTTTTAAAAATATACACAGCTGCGTGACACCAGGATGCCACTATGGGGTAGGTTAAATGGCTACCAACAGATACAAGGCCTCCAGCACTTTTTAATTCTTTAATTTTTTCCATTCTCGTTCTAATGCTATCCTTAAAATGGGATGGGGGTTGCAGGGTAGTATGGACTCCCCCTCCCCCCAAGAATATTAACAAAGACTGAAAACTACACTTAAGGTGTCAAAATATAGGAAAATCAGAGATTAAAAGTAACCAAAGGGTTCAGATGATTGTGGTCTGTTCTCAGAGCTCCTCTTAATCCATCAGAAGCATTTGACAGAGTGATTTTTCCCTTCTGCTTGAAGTACTGTCTTTGTGTGGCTCCTGGCTCACCATAGTCTCCTGGTTTTATTTCTGTTTTCACTGGCCTCCACCTCTGTTCCTCCTGCTAGATTCGCTTCCCCTTCCCAGAGCTCAGTCTGAAAACCTCTTCTCATCTCTCTCTATACACCTAGAGAATCTTCCGTGCCTGGGGCTTTAAATAGGACCCTAAAGGTAGCTCTGCAGCCCCTCCCCCTCCCCTGAGCTACCAGCATCCATAGCAAGCTGCCCATTCCACGATTCTACTAGCGCGGCTTACAGGTGTTTTAAACTTAACATGGCCAAAACAACTTCAAGTCCTCCCCCACCCTTTAGTCCCCTCATTGTCCAGTCTTCCCCAGTTCAGCAGTGAGACTACAAACTAAGAGGCTTTCTATCACAGCCCACATCCAATCCACCAAGTTTGGTGAAGTCTGTCTTCACAGGATATCCTCAATTCCACCATTTGTCACCAGTACCAGCCCCATCCAAGGTATTCTTGTACAAGAGCCATGTACCTGTCCCCCCCACCATTTCCACTCCCACTCACCACCCCCAGGTTACCTTTTCATTATTCGGATCAGAGTATTCTCCCAGTCCAATGGCCTCCCACCACCCCTGGAACAAAGTGCAAACTCTACTGCTTCCAGACATGGAAGTGTCCGTTAATACAGTTCCCACGGAGAACAATCTGGCAATGTCTAGTACACCTGAAGATCAGGACACCCTCTGAGCCAGCAATTCCAAATCCTGGCAGCTCACCCAGAAAAACTCTTGCAAAGATTCTGTACAGATATGTTCACTGCAGAACTGTTTCTTATAGTCAAATAATATAAAATATATCATTGTCCCTTAGTAGAAAAATTGAAAAATAAGTTGGGTTTTTCTTTTTCACCTGATAGAAGGCTATATACTGGGGTACCTAGGTGGCTCAGTTGGTTTAGTGTCCGACTCTTGATTTCAGCTCAGATCATGATCTCAGAGTGAGTTTGAGCCCAGCCTACTTAAAAAAAAAAATGTCGTATACTCATTAAAATAAATAAATTAGATCTATGATACAGTGATAGAATCTATTTTTGATGTTTGACCACTGATGGCATTCCAGCCCCCAACACACTTTCCTTCCCCTTTGCCCCACATCTAGCCCAACCTGTAAGAAAGCCAGGGCACTCCCTCCACTGGTGCTGGTTACAAAGTTCAAACAAGCATGCTCCTTCTGGAACCTTCTCTCCACTTCACCTCCTAACCACAACAAAAACCAGAGCCGCTGTCCATCCCACCCCTCCCACCTTCACTCTTTTTAACTCCAGACCAAACTCAAGCTCTTCTCCTTCTGGGAATATCCCTTTTCATCATTTGAATGTTTTATTTATTTTTTCCGGCTTTATTGAGACATACTGGACATATAACATTGTGTAAGTTTAAGGTGTACAATGTGATTATTTGATACATTTATATATTGCAAAATGATTACTACCATAACATTAGCTAACACCTCGATTCACCACATAACTACCATTTCTTTTTTGTGATGAGAATATTTAAGATCTCTTTGCTTAGCAGCTATCAGGTACATAATACAGCATTATTCATTATAATCACCAGGGGTACATTAGATAACTGAGCTTATTAACTTATAATCGGTAATTTGTACCCTTTGACCAATATCTTCCCATTTTCCCCAACCCTAACCCAGCCCCTGGGAACCACCATTCTACTCTCTGTTTCTCTCAGTTTGGCTTTTTTAGATCTCACATATAAGTGACTACATTCAATATTTGTCTTTCTCTGTCTGACTTATTTCACTAGCATAGCAGAGCGCCCTCAGGGTTCCCCCAAGTTGTGACAAATGGCAGGATTTCCTTCTTTCTCAGGCTGAATAATATTCCAATGTTCCAAAGTGCGTGTGTGTGTGTGTGTGTGTATGTGTTGAACTGTATGAATAATATTCCATTGTATATATGGAATATATATGTACGTGTGTGTGTATATATATACATATATACACACACAATGGAATATTATGTATTTAATATTATATGTAATACGCTACAGAACTGTACATTAAACATGGTTTAAATCAATTTTATGTTATATATATTTTACCACAATTTTTAAAAACCCATGAAGAACAACAGAAATATTGATATTTTCTATCAACAAAGTTTATATAATATTCATAATACTAGTAAACATTCTAATTCAGGACACATTACTTAAGCGGCAAAAATATATTAAAATTTTGTCACAGAAATTAATGTTTGAATTCAAATTATTTTAAGAGAAATAAAAGTAATATAAATACCCCCAAAGAACTTCTGGCCATGATAATGAATTAGACTCCATATAAATATATCAGAAGAAATATATTCTCCTATCTAGAAATCTTACACTCTTCTGAATATAACAGAAGAAAAAGCACATGAAAAATAAATTGAATGAAACACTAAAAAGAGAGAAGGTGATATTTGAAAATTTGCAAACTTTTTGGAGGATATAAAGCAAATAGGTAAAATTTAACTCATTGATTAACTGATCGATTGATTTAAAAAGCAAACCAATGTATCCTGAAACTAATAATACATTATATGTTAACTAACTTGAGCTTAAATAAGAATTTTTTTAAAAAAGGCAAACCAAGGAAGAGCAGTGTAGGGCCTGGCTCTCCAACAGGAAGATGAAGTGGTAGATGCAGGAGTTTTCATGTGGTTCCCAGTTCAGACATGACATGAACTGAGGCCCCAGTCATGCTGGCTAATTGGGAGACTACCTCCTGAATGAGAGACCAGTTATCTTCTTCCTCTCTCCCACAGAAGTGGCACCTCTGCTATAGCATTTGCCCCTTGTGGAAGCCCAGCTAGTGGTTTTCTTACAAGACTGTAAGATTTTTCTGTTTCATTGGAACGCCAGAAAAAAATATATTTTTTAATCCAAAATGCTAACACATGCTACAACATGGACGAACCTTAAAGACATATGCTAAGTGAAGTAAATGGGCAAATATTGTATGGTTCCACTTATATGCAGCACCTAGTGCACTCAAATTCACAGAGACAGAAAGTAGAAGGGTGGTTGCCAAGGGCTGGGGTGAGGAGGCAATGGGGAATTATTGCTTAATCGGCACAGAATCTCCATTGGAAAGAGGAAAAAAATTCTGAAGATGAGTCGTGGTGATGGTTGAACACCAAAGTGAATGTAAAAAAATAAATAAATAAAGTAGAAAATAACAGGAAAAAAGAAAAGCTTAAGGAAATCTAGAACAGCAGTATTATAAATAGACAAAACAGGTATTAATAGAAGCATTATAAAGAAGCATCAAATAATAATAAAAAAAACTAGCCAGGAAGTGATAACAATCCTTAACTTGTTTATATCTAACAATACATATAAAAATGTATAAAATGGGGTGCCTGGCTGGCTCAGTCAGTTAGGTGTCCAACTCTTGGTGTCAGCTCAGGTCATGATCTCAGGGTCCTGAGATCCAGCCTCGCGTCGGGCTCCGCACCCAGTGAAGAGTCTGCTTGTCCCTCTCCTTCTCCTCCTTCCCCTGTTCTCTCTTTCTCTCTTTCTCATAAATAAATAAAATTTTTTTAAAAATGTGTAAGATATATAAAGCAAATATTATAAAGAGATTTAAATTACCACTTTCAGAAACTGACAGATCAAGAAGGTATAAAATGTATATGACAGATTCAATCATCATAAATAACAAGTCTGAGAATGGAAAGATATAGAACTCTGTACCTGACAATTACAGAAAACACCTTATTTTCTACCAACATGAAGTAGATAACAAAAAAAAAAGATACATCATATCACAAAGAAAGTCTGAAAAAATTATAGCATATAAAGCATATTCTAGACCACAATGCAATAAAATTGGATGCTTACAACAAAGAGAGTCCCCAGAACAGACCCATGAATTACTAGCAGGTTAGGTGACTGAAAACAATCCTTCAAGGGCAACAAATAAAGCTGAATTAAACATGACTTTTAAAAATCTTCTTGAAAGCAGAGGCCAGCTAAAAAGAGAATAAAGAATTACTGAAACAAAATCTAAGAGGTTAGAACCCAGAGAAGTAACCCAGCATTCAATATGCCTTTTATCTGGATGGCATTTAACAATTTAGAAGATAAGAATATAAAAACTGAGGTATAATTTACAAAATGAAGGAGATAAAAGTGAAATTGCAAGATCCAGGCAGAGCCCAAAGTCTTATAAGCAATCCTCCCCTTTAAGCTGAGTTAAGACCTCAAGACTTTGCTTCATCTGGGTGATTCCGGGAACCTCAGGCCTTGATCTTGCTATAAGGTGGTCCTAACCTAGTAGGGCACCCAGACTACTGATATAGCAAACAAAAATTCTCTCTGGAGGGGCGCCTGGGTGGCACAGCGGTTAAGCGTCTGCCTTCGGCTCAGGGCGTGATCCCGGCGATCTGGGATTGAGCCCCACATCAGGCTCTTCTGCTATGAGCCTGCTTCTTCCTCTCCCACTCCCCCTGCTTGTGTTCCCTCTCTCGCTGGCTGTCTCTATCTCTGTCGAATAAATAAATAAAAATCTTTAAAAAAAAAAAAAAGAAGATATAATCTTCAAAGGAGCAACAGCTAACCTGACTGCTAATATCTCAAGAGAAAATATGAATGCTAGGGAACAGCACACACAGTGTTATCATCAATATGCTGAAAGAAACAACTAGCAACCTACCATAATGGTAAAAAGCCATTATTTTGAGGCACCTGGGTGGCTCAGTAGGTTAAGCATTTGCCTTCAGCTTGGGTCATGACCCTGGGGTCCTGGGATCAAGGACCACATTGGGCCTCCTGCTCAACGAGGAGTCTGCTTCTCCCTCTCCCTCTGACTCCTCTGACTCTCCCTCCTGCTTATGCTTTTGCTAGCACGCTCTCTCTCTCAAATGAATAAATAAAAAATCTTTTTTAAAAAGCCATTATAACTTCACATGTTGCCTCTGTTTATACCCAGAAAAAAAAATAGTCTTCAAGAATAAAGATGAACAGTAGAGAAAACTCCATTTACAGCAACAACAAAGATAAAGTACTTAGGAATAGGTTTAACAAGAAATATACAAAGCCTATACAAGGAAATTTATAAAATACTCCTGAAAGACATAAAAGTAGCCTTGAAAAGATAGAAAGACATCCTTTCTAAGAACATCCTTCCCTCTTAGAAAGGATGGGAAAATATCATAAAGATATCAGTTCTCCCTAAATTATTTAAAAATTTTAATGCAGTACCAGTAAAATAAAAAAAAAATTTAAACCCAAAAACCTACCAAGCTTTTTTATGGAACTAGGCAAGATGACACCAAATGTGATATGAAAAAATTAAAAATATTAAAAAAATAGGAATATACTAAAAAATAAATGCTATAGGTAAAGCACAGAAAATTTTCAGGGCAGTGAAAATACTCTCTGTATGATTCAATAATAATGTGTACATGTCATTAAATATTTGTTGAAACCCATAGAATGTACAACACCAAGAGTGGACCCTATGGTAAACTATGAATTTTGGTGGAGTGTAATGTGTCAATGTAGGTTCATCAGTTGTAAAAAATGTACTATTCTTGTGGAGAACGCTGGTAATGGGGGATGCTGTGTATGTGTAGAACCATAGGATATATGGGAAATCTGCATCTTCCTCTCAATTTTTCTGTGAATCTAAAACTGCTCTAAAAAATAAAGTCTTTGAAAATAAATAGAAGAGGAAGGAAGGGAGGAAGGGAAGGAGGGAGGGAGGGAGGGAACAAACAAATGTTACTAGAAGGACTAGTCCAACCAGATATTAAAATATACTATATAGATTCTATACTGAAAGTAGAATGGTACATATGAATAGACAGACCAATGGTGTAGCACAGAAAGCTGGAAATAGACTCAAGTACACCTAAAACTTTAGTATATAATGAAGGTGGCATTTCAAATCACAGGGGGGAAGATGGAGTTTTTAATGAATGGTACTAGGACAATTGATCAATCACTTAGAAAAAATTAAATTAGACCCATATCCCACACAATACACAAGAATAAACTCTAAAAGTATCAGACATCTAAATATAAAAATAAAACCATACAAGTATTAGAAGAAAACATAGTGAATTTTGCTTGAACTAGAGTTTAGGAAAAGGACCCTTTTAACTATAGCCCTAAATCCCAATTCTATAAAAGAAAAAAGTGATAAATTTGACTCTGTGTGTGTGTGTGTGTGTGTGTGTGTGTGTGTGTGTGTGTAGTTTACCATAAATAAAAGCAACAGAACAAACAGGGGGAAAACATTTGCAATATATCACAGATAAAGGAGCAGTACCCTAATATATAAAGGACTCTTAAAAATTGAGGGAAATAACATCAATCCTTCCAAACCCTTCAAAAAAGCTGATAAAGAGGGACTAGTTCCTAACTCCAGATAAAGACACTATAAGAATGGAAAATTACAGACTATTATCCCTTATGAATATTGATACAAAATCCTCAACAAAATATAGCAAACTAAAGTCAGCAGCATATTTAAAGGATTATACATTATGACCAAGTGGGATTTATTTCCAGTATGCAAGGATGATTCAACATGTGAAAATCAATCAATGTAAGACATCGCATTAATAGAATGAAGGGGAGGAAAAAACATGATCATATTAATTGATGCAGAAGTACATCTGACAAAATTCAACATTTTTCATGATAAAAATACTCAATAAACTAGGAATAAAAGAAAACTTCATCATGATAAAGGGTTTATATGGAAAACCCACAGTTAACATCTTACTCAACAGCGGACAACTAAAAACTTTTCCTCTAAGATCAGGAACAAGGCAAGGATGCCCATTTTTGCCACTTCTTTTCAACAAAGTCCTGGAAGTTCTAGCCAAAGCAATTAGGCAAGAAAATGAAATAAAAGGCATCTAAATAGAAAGGAAGAAGTAATATTATTTCTGTTCATAGAAGACATGATCTCATATATAAAAAATCCTAATATTACACACACACACACACACACACACACACAACCCTGTTAGATCTAATAAATGAGTTCAGCAAAGTTGCAAGATACAAAATCAACACATAAAAAATCAGTTGCACTTCAGGGCACCTGGGTGGCTCAGTTGGTTAAGCATCCAACTCTTGATCTCAGCTCAGGTCTCAATCTTCGGGTTGTAAGTTCAAGCCCCATGCTGGGGCTTAAAAAAAAATCGGTTGTATTTCTGCATGCTAGCAATGAACATTCCAAAAAGGAAATGAATAAACCAATTCCATTTATAATAACATCAAAAAGAATGAATACTTAGGAATAAATTTAACCAAAGAGGAAAAAGATTTGTACACTGAAAACTATCAAATGATGCTGAAAGAAATTAGAGAAGCCATAAATAAATGAAAGATCCATGGTCATAATTGGAAGACTTACTTTTGCTAACTAAGATGACATACTACCCAAAGTGATCTGCAATTCAATGCCATTCCTATCAAAACTCCATTGGTCTTTTCTGCAGAATAGGTAAAGTCAATCCTCAAATTCATATAGAACTTCAAGGGACCCCAAATACTCAAAACAATCTTGAAAACCAAATTGTTGGGATATTCACCCTTCTTGACTTCAAAATTTAGCTACAAAGGAAAGATAGTCAAAGAAGTCTGAGGCTGGCATAAGGACAGACATGTGGATGAACAGAAGAGAGGGCCCAGAAATAAACCTCACATATATGGTCAACTTATTTTTGAAAGACTGTGAAGACAACTTTGGGGGAAAGAACAGTCTTTTTCACAAATGGCGCTGTAAAACTGGATAGCCACATGCAAAAGAATAAAGTTGAACCTTACCTTACACCATATACAAAAATTAACTCAGAATGATTCAAAGACCTAAGCCAAAGACAACAGCTACAGAACTCTTAGTAACATAAGGTATAAAGGGCCAAAATGTAGAAACAACCCAGTTGTCCATCAGCAGGTGAACAGGTAAACAAAATGTGGCATATACACCCAATGGAATATTATTCACCATAACAAGGAATTAAGTCTGATGTATGCTACAACATGGATGAACCTTGAAAGCATTATACTTAGTGAAATAAGGTAGACACAAAAGGACAAATATCATATGATTCCATGTATATGAAATTTCTAGAGTAGGCAAATAATGGAGACAAAGTAGATGAGAGGTTAATGGGGGCTATGGGAGAGGAGAAGGGGTACAGAGATTCTGTTTAGGGTGATGAAAAAGTTCTGCAAATAGACAGTGGTGATTTTTGCACAGCACTGTGAATGCAAATAATGCCAATGAATTGTGCAATTATTGTTTTTTAAAGATTCACTTATTTATTTTAGAGAGAGAGGGTGTTCTCGGCAGGGAGGGACAGAGGGACAAGGAGAGCCAGAACCTCAAGCAGACTCCCCACTGAGTGCAGAGCCTGTTTCAGGGCTCAATCTCATGACCCAGAGATCATGACCTGAGCTGAAATCAAGAGCCAGTGCCCAACTGACTGAGCCACCCAGGTGATCTTGAAGTGTACATTTAAATGGTTAAACTAGCAAATTTTATCTTTTGTATATGTGTGTGTGTTTCTTTTACCACAATTTTTAAAAAGTAAGAAAATCCTCAAAGAATAATGGGAATATGTCAAAGAGACGCAGGAGCTAGGTTTTTGGGGTTTTGGGGGGGTTTGTTTGTTTGTTTGTTTGTTGTGGGGAAAGGGAGGAGAGTGGTTCCCAATGGATAAGTCTAAGACAATTTGGTCATCAAAATATGTAACTTTTATAAAAGAAATTCTAACCTATCAAAAATTCTCTGAAATAGATGATAGATAGATAGATAGACAGATAGATAAAACTACAACTAATAAGTATAGAAAGAATAATGGTATTAGAAAATCACCATGTGAGAGCTGTAATTAATATTAATTGATCGAAGCAAGAATGATCAATGGGCTAAAATAAGTAAAATTTTGAGTAACAGGATATTTATATAGGTTCAATGTACTCTCCAGGAGATATTTATTAATTTAAAAGGGGAAAATTACAGTAGGGAAAAAATACACACACACACACACACACACACACACACACACACACACACACACACACACATCCAGACAGAGAAAGAGAAGATAAAACAAAGGTATTAATACTACATTTGGGGAATTCGGGTGAAGGGTATTGGGAATTCTTTGTACTATTCTTAAAATTTTTATGCAGGTCTGAAATTATACTAAGACAAAAAAAATCAAAATAAAGTTGAAATAAAGACATTTAGGCAAACAAAAATAAGGAGAATTCATGATTAGCAGACTTAAACCAAAGGCAATTTTTAAGTATAAATTTTAGGCAGAAGAGAAATGATCCCACGTGGAATGTCAGAGATGCAAGAAGGATCCACAATAGAGTGGAAAACATATGGGTAAGGGTAAATGAACACTGACTTCAAAAAAAATTTATAAAAATGCCTTGTGAGATTTTAAAAGTATAAAATTGAAATAAACAACAATGCATATAAGACAAAATGGAAAATAAATGGAATTAGTGTGCTTGAAAGTAGCTATATTGTTCAGGCAAACAGTAAAGGCTTTGATTTACATTGTACTTAGATAGATTGTAGAGTAATTTTGAATTTTTAGGGTAACCACTTTAGAAATAGTATGTAATTTCCAATCTGGGGATAGGGGAGGGGATGAGGAAATCATTTTTTAAAAACCAATCCAAGGGGCGCCTGGGTGGCTCAGTCAGTTAAGCATCTGCCTTCTGCTCAGGTCATGACCCCAGGGTCCTGAAATTGAACCTGGCATTGGGGTCCCTGCTCAACCAGGAGTCTGCTTCTCCCTCTCCCTCTGCCTGCTGCTCCCTCTGCTTGTGCTCTCTCTCTCTCTCTTTGTCAAATAAATAAATGAAATCTCTTAAAAAACAAATAAAATGAAAAATAAAAACCAATCCAAAAGAAGTCAGAAGAAAAATAGAACAGGTAACACAAACAGAAAGCCCAGATTTAAACCCAAAAATATCAGTATTCACTTTAAAATAAATGAACTAAAAGACAGAATAGACACAATAAATCTAACCATACACTGATCATAATGGACACATCTAAAACATAAGGATATAAAAATATTGAAAACAAAAGAATGGGGGCACCTAGGAGGCTCAGTCCATTAAGTGGCTGCCTTCAGCTCAGGTCATGGTCCTGGGATTGAGCTCTGCATCTGGCTCCCTGCACAGTGGGGAGCCTTCTTCTCCCTCTCCACTTGCTGCTCCCCCTACTTGTACTCTCTCTCTCTCTCTCTGCCAAATAAATAAATAAATAAAATAAAATAAAATAAAAAAGGCAAAAGAATGAAAAATTTGTATAGTGTGTAAATAATAACCAAGGGAAAGCTGGAGTAATTATTTCATTACCAGACAAAATAGAATTCAAGGCAAAAAATGTTACTAGAAGTAAAAGAGGGCACCTCAGAGAAAGCTTTCACGTCCACTAGTAAGTGTGATATTTGCTATTCCTTCATCTGATAGAGATTATCATGAAGAAGATATAGGTAACATCATGCTCAGTGATAAAATGACAAGTTTTCTTTTTAGGACCAAGAAGAAGTCACTTATATGAAAGGACCAATGGTACATGGAAAGATGCTCGACATCACTCATCATCAGGGCAACGTGAATCAAAACCACAATGAGATCGCGCCTCACACCTGCCAGAATGGCTATCGTCAAGAAGACAAGAAATAACAAATGCTGGCAAGGATGTGGAGGAGAGGGACCCTCAGACACCATTGGTGGGAATGGAAATTGGTGCAGCCGTTATGGAAGACAGTATGGAGGATCCTCAAAATTAAAAATAGAACTACCCTATGGTCCAGCAATTCCACTTCTGGGAATATACCCAAAGGAAATGAAAACACTAACTTGGAAAGAGGTCTGTACCCCCATGTTCACAGCAGCATTACTTACAATAGCCAAGACATGGACCATCGATGAAGAATGGATAAAGATGTGGCGTATACACACAGTGGAAATATATCCATGCTCAGCCATTTGTGACAACATGGATGGGAACTTGAGGGCACTATGCTAAGTGAAATAAGTCAGAAAAAGACTATATGATCTCATTTATATATGGAATCTTAAAAAAAATAAATAAATAACTCATAGAAAAAGAAATCGGATTTGTGGTTTCCAGAGGTGAGAGCAGGGGAGGGGGAAAGCAAAGAATTGGAGGAAGATGGTCAAAAGGTTCAAACTTCCAGTTACAAGGTAAATGAGTCCCGGGCATGATGACTAAAGCTAACACTGCTATATGACATATATAAAAGTTGTTAAGAAGGGTGCCTGGATGGCTCAGTCGTTAAGCGTCTGCTTTTGGCTCAGGTCATGATCCCACCATTCTGGGATTGAGTCCTGTATCGGGCTCCCTGCTCAGCGGGAAGCCTGCTTCTCCCTCTCCCACTCCCCCTGCTTGTGTTCCCTCTCTCACTGCCTCTCTCTCTGTCAAATAAATAAATAAAATCTTTATAAATAAATAAATAAAAGTTAAGAGAGTAAATCCTAAGAGTTCTTATCACAAGGAAAAAAAACTTATTTTTCTTTTTATTGTATCCATATGAGATGATGTATTCTACCTAAACCTATCATAATCATCTTTTCAAAATATACTTAAGTCAAACCTTTATGCTGTACACCTTAAGCTTACACCGTGATCTAGGACAATGATATCCCAATAGAAGTAGAAGAAAAAAAGAATAAATCACTGGTGTCCTATTACCAGTTCTGCTCATTGCTGTACTCTAGCCAGCAGAGAAAAGCATGGAAAGTTTAAAAAAAAAAAAAAGACAAATATAAGAAAGGAAGAAACAGGGTGCCTGGGTGGCTTAGTCGGTTAAGTGTCTGCCTTTGGCTCAGGTCATGATCCTGGAGTCCCAGGATTGGGTCCCGCATCGGGCTCCCTGCTCAGCGGAGCCTGCTTCTCTCTCTGCCCTTCACCCTGCTCATGCTTTCTCTCGATCTCACTTTCTCTCAAATAAATAAATAGATAAAATCTGAAAGAAAGAAAGAAAGAAAGAAAGAAAGAAAGAAAGAAAGAAAGAAAGAAAGAAAAAGAAAGAAAGAAAAGAAAGAAAGAAAGAAAAACAAAAAACAAAACTGTCCTTAACCATAGATGATCTATACTTAGAAAACCCAAAAGCATTGACATCAAGGATTTTGGCTTATTGCTCTGGGACAGGTTACACCGTCACGTGATACGGCATACCACCATTGTTAATCCAAAGTCTACACATGTTCGTGGAGCAAGTACTCAACACCACCTATGGGTTTTTTGTTAAAGCACCTATGTTCCGGCAAAGCATTTCTCAATCACCTGGCATAGTGGTTAAAAATGCACTTTTATGGGTCCCATCCCAGGGTTATGGAATCAAAATGTCAACAGTTTAGAGCTGGGAAGCTTCTCTTTACATTTCCCAGGTGATTTGTTTGTCTCTTGAACGACCATGATGGATTCTGGAGGTGCGCTACGGTTCTGTCACTAATAACTTCTCAGGAAAACTACTAAATCGTATTGGTCAATTACAAACCCGTAAGGTATTGCCTTCAAATCACAATTGATCTTATTTATAAACAGCATATTTTAACCCATTTGTTTTTGAAACCTTTCTCTCATTCAATTTCATACCAACAGAGAACAATGTTTACAAAGCATATACTCAAAGTAATGTTAGTTTTTCACCTGAAAACATACAAAAAAAATTAAAAAGAGTATGCAATGTGATTTGTTGCATTTTCAAATAATGTGACGTAACAGGAAAAAATCCCAATTAGCAGAAAGGCAATTTCGTCTTTTTTTTTTTTTTTTAAGATTTTATTTATTTATTTGACAGAGAGAGACAGCCGGCGAGAGAGGGAACACAAGGAGGGGGAGTGGGAGAGGAAGAAGCAGGCTCTCAGCGGAGCAGGGAGCCTGATGCAGGGCTCGATCCCAGGACCCTGGGATCAAGCCCTGAGCTGAAGGCAGATGCTTAACGACTGAGCCACCCAGGTGCCCCAGAAAGGCAATTTCGTCTTACCCATGTCTTACTCGATCAGTGAAATGTTTTAGCTCATTCAAACAGTATATTGAAGCTGCATTTCAAAAACCATGAGATGGTTAAAAGTACTTGCTGCTAATCCTGACGTTTGGCCTAGACTAGGGATCAATTCCCAGTTTAAACGCACCGGCAAATAATTAATAAAGAGATTTAGAAAGCACAGGCTGTGTGATGGAATATCACGGCACCATGACACTGACCTAGAGGGCAGCATTATTGTAACTATTTTTAAGAATTACAACATAGAGCTCATTATGTGTCAGTCACACTACGATTTACAAAATAGCTAACAATGGATTTGGCATTAACTTTATAATACATTTAACCATCATCCCTACAGACAAGAGTTTAATTTTACTGCATATGAAAGGAACATATACATTGCTATTCTCCTGAAGACCTAATAAATTATGAGACTTAAATTTAAAGTATTTTTAAAACGTCATCTCCCATTACTCCCCAAACTTGTGCCAGCTCAAGTGAACAGCTAATTATTCCCCACAGAGACAGACAGACACACACAGACAAGATCCCTCTCTCTCCCCTTCCTCCTTCTCTCTCTTGGGCTCGCTTGTGTGCACGTGCGCGCGCTCTCTCTCTCTCTCTCTCTCCCCCTTTCCTCTCTCCCTTCTCCCCTGTGCTTTCATAACCAGGATAACTGTAACTACCTTGTTGAAATGAAATGCCATCAGTCCTTCAATGTTCATCTCCAATGCTACCTTGTCCATAACCCCCCAAAAGGGATTCTTTCACTGATGGATAAATTTCTCTGGAGTTCTCTTTATTCTGTCTTGTATCTTGAGCTCCTGAGGGCAGAGACTGGATTTGGCTTCACTTTGGATCCTGCCTCACCTTCCCTACCTCCTGGCAAAAAAGGAGGTTCTCAATAAATCACTACGGATGACCTTTTATGGCAATGTGCCAATGCATCAAATCAGTTTGGTTTTTCTACCCAAATAGAACCACATTCTCCAATATAGCTTCTTGGTTAAATGAATAAAGAACCAGCTAAGAGAACACATTCAGCCTGTTTCTTTTTTTTTTTTTTTACTTAAACATAAACACAATAATAACTTAAACTGTTAGAGAAATAAATCCACAGCCCAAAGCCGTGCTATTCTTATTATATGTGCTACAAACCTAAGCTCTTGCCTTCCAGGACCTGCCGTGTTTCCAACTGGGCCCTCATTTGTGCTGAGAGAAGGCCATGCAGACACCTTGTGTGGAAAGCACCAGCCCTTCTCTACCACGGGGAAAATATCTGAGCCACCCATCAGTGGCTTGGTATTTAAATGACAAAGAAACAAAGAACATTTAAAAAATCAAGACTGCGGCATTGGACAACAAGTGACCAAAACTTTGGTCGGGAGAATATCAAACAAAACGAAGCTATTTTAAAAGAAGCCAGAAATAAGGAATAATGACACGGGCAAAAATGAAACACTAACAGCAAAATAAATTTATACATAAGACAACTATTTTTCAAAATTCTTGCTCGGCTTTGGATGTGCTGTTTGCCTCCCAGCTACAAACACATTCTTCGCACATGCTGGGAATGCTACAGAAAACTAGTCAGCATTCAGAGGCTTAATCCACAGTCCCAGCGCTGTGCCTGTGGGCTTAATAGTCAGACAGCCATTTGTCCTCAGGAGAGGTTAGGGGTTGCAATGCAAATATGCAAACAACTGAGTTCTTGCCCTAAAATAGCTGAAAAAAGCAGGATCCCTATTGCTATTTTTTTTCTAAAAGGAAAAAGAAGGGGAAACGCTTGCAATCTTAGGGATTTGTTTAAACACCCTAGTATAATACAGTTTTGAGGGAGAAAACAATGGAAAAGAATAAACACACTTGTCCCTGGGTAAAATCTATACTCCGGAGAAAAGGTTGACATATGTGTGACAGTTGATTTAGCAGACTCACTAAAGATTTATTGATTTATCAATCAGTGCCTTGGGCACTTGATTCTCCCCAAGGGAAAATTAACAATTCCAACTAAACTAATATATTCTAGTATGAACTAAAATGAATGCAAGGATCAATCCTGTCACTCTGTACAGCATCCAATTATGAAAAAAAGTATATCTATCCTGTTGGGGATACCTAAAATTAAAAGTTATTTAATGAAAGAAATAATGTATTAAATAATCATTATTGAAGCCATTAGACATTTTTTTTAATGGCTTTCATGTGCTTTAAAGGAGATAAGGGAATCTCAGAAATGTAATTGCATAACTGGGTTAAAAACATGATTTTTTTTTAAAGATTTTATTTATTTATTCGACAGAGATAGAGACAGCCAGCGAGAGAGGGAACACAAGCAGGGGGAGTGGGACAGGAAGACGCAGGCTCATAGCGGAGGAGCCTGATGTGGGGCTCGATCCCACAACGCCGGGATCACGCCCTGAGCCGAACGAAGGCAGACGCTTAACCGCTGTGCCACCCAGGCGCCCCAAAAGCATGATTTTTTTAAGTCAGACTCCCTGAACTGACTGCCATCTCTAGCACTTTGCAGGTGCATTTCCTTGGGCTTTTCCAAGCCTCAGTTTTCTCATCTGTAAAATGAGGAGATAGTGTTGTCCTTAAGAGATGCATGGTGGTAGAGCAGCCAGTTTCTACTGCGGCAGTGCTATTTTTATTAGTGTCCTTCTAAAATCATATTAAGTATAATACTATTATAATGGACTACAAAACAGACAGGTACCAGAACTGAAGTAGTTCACAGAATACAAAGTTCCTTTCGAGCCTTTGTAGGGTCTTTCAATGTCAACTAATTGACAGTTTGGAAAGTTGGAATTTGATATATATATATATATAGAGAAAGGAAAGTGCACAACTACCAAATTCATTTAAATATATATATATATATATATAAAACTTTCTTTAGTGTTACCCATTGACCAGAAAAAACAACACCTGTGAAGGTGTTCTAAAGCAGAGGTCAGCAACTCATAGCCTAAGGCCAAACCTGGCCCACCACCTATTTTTATAAATAAAGTTTTATTGGAACACAATCACACCCACTCCTTCATACATTGTCCTGGCTATTTGGGCGGGACACTGACAGAGCTGAGTAGCTCTTGTAACCATATTACCTTGGGCGAGGTAGGGTGGGGCCAGATGCAGATCAAGAGAAACTGAAAAGAGTTTTACAAACGTGATAGTCACAGTTCCCTGCAGGGGAAGCATTAGGGTCAATCCCGAGGCAGAGGGAGGGATGAGGGAAACTATAGGTAAACACCTTGATCATGGTTTCCATGGAAAGGAAAGGATGAGGCAGGGTAGGCAGGCCTAAGATTGGCTAATTTGAATCATTTCAGGTGCTGTGGGGCATTGGAGCTGTCCTTGGCTGTCAAGGACCTGCCCTTGGATGGGGATACAGTGGCCCATGTGTGAGAGCCAATGAGGGAGGTAGTTAGGGGCATGGACTTAATAGCAGCTCAAGCATTAGAACCACTGTTAGCCAGGGCCTCAAACTAGATCAAGACAGCATTTCTTAAAACTTTATTATACCTGCAAAGCCTAAAATGCTTACCATGTGGCCCTTTACAATACAGTTTATTAACTCCTCATCTAAAAAGGAAGTCTCGGCATCCAGTTTAAGCTGGACATCACAATCCATACCTTAAATGTGCTCTACAGAATTGCTTATGGAAACAATTCAGAGGTACATATATCTTTTTGAATTAGTGTTTTAATTTCCTTTGGGTAAATACCCAGTAATGGAATTACTGGATCACATGGTAATCCTGTTTTTAATACTTTGATATTATTATTTGATATTATTAATACTGTCTTCCACAGTGGGTGCACGAGCTTATATTCCCACCAACGGTGCACGAGGGTTATTTTCTCTCCACATCCTCGCCATGACTTGTTATTTGTTGTGTCTTTGATTTTAGCCATTCTGACAAGTGTAAAGTGATATCTCATTATGGTTCTGATTTGCATTTCCCTGATAATGAGTGATATTGAGCATCTTTTCATGTGTCTGTTGACCTACATGCACTCCTATGTTTATTGCAACATTATTTACAATAGCCAAGATATGGAGGCAGCCCAAGTGTCCATCCACAGATGAACAGATAAAGAAGTGGTGTATATATACAATGGAATATTACTCAATCATAAAAAAAATGAGATCTTGCCTTTGCAAACAACATGAATGGACATGGACAATATAATACTAAGTGAAGTAAGTCAGTCAAAGAAAGACAAATACCCTATGATTTCACTCATATGAGGAATTTAAAAACAAAATGAAAGAAAGAAGGAGAAAAAGAAAAAAACAAAAAACCAGATTTTTAAATACAGAGAACAAACTGATGGTTGCAGAGGGGAGATGGATGGGGAGATGGGTGAAATAGATAAAGGGTATTAAAAGTACATTTGTCTTGATGAGCACTAGGTAACATAGAGAATTGCTGAATCATTATGTTGTACACCTGAAGCTATTACAACACTGCATGTTAATTATACTTGAATAAAAATAAATAAATAAATAAATAGTTAAAAAATAATAGTAATTTAGGGAATTTAAAATAGGTAAAAGTTGAATCCATACTGGGAATGAGGGAAAGATACCCTTTAAAGTCATGGGCTCAGAGGGAGCCTGGGTGGTGCAGTCGGTCAGGCAACTGACACTTGGTTTCAGCTCAGGTCATGATCTCATGATCATGAGATCAAGCCCCACATCAGGCTCTGTGCTCAGCATGGACTCTGCTTGAGATTCTCTCCCTCTCCCTCTGCCCCTCCCACTCCTACTCTCTCTTTCTTTCTCTCTCTCAAATAAGTAAATAGATCTTTTTTAAAAAAAAAAGACAAAAGAAGAACATAATGTCACTTTTGATGTATGTTTTTTGTCCCAAAGTTCAGCCCTGGGGACTTATAAGGTGAGAGGGAACTACACAAACATTTAACCACCAGGAGGTAGAGATTGTTGGAGACCATTGGAGGCTGGCTACTGCATTACCTAATTTATCCAAGTCTCAGTTCTACCACCTTTAAAGATGGAATCAGGGGGCACCTAGGTAGGCTCAGTCAGTTGAGCCTCTGCCTTCGGCTCAGGTCACAGTCCCAGGGTCCCCGTGTTGGAGCCCCATGTCGGGCACTCTACTGAGCAGGGAGTCTGCTTCTCCCTCTCCCTCTGCTTATGCTCTCCCTCACTTGCTCTCTATCTCTCTTAAATGAATGAATGAATGAATGAATGAATGAATGGAAAATAAATAAATAAATAAATAAATAAATAAATAAATAAATAAATAAAGGTGGAATCGTATTAGTATTTGGCTCATAAGGTAATGATAAGGCTTAAGTGTGAGAATAGATATAAAGCCTTACCACCATGCTTGGCACTCAATGAGGCACTCAGTAATTGTTATTGACCTCATTTTTGTTATTCCTGTTGCTGCTACTTCCACAACAATAACAAAAGAAAAAACAACAACAAGAAAACTTCAGCACCACAGGGAAGTTCCCTGCCCTTGGCTGCCTCCAGGTGAGCTCTCTTTCTACTCTACACAGGCAGTTGTAAGTCTGGAAAAACAAACCCCCAGCAAATTCAACTATTCTCTTCTCCTCTCACCTTGACAGGAAATATTTGAAACGGGCACCCGTGATATAATAACTGACCAAACCTATTCTTATTTAAGTATTGACCAAACATTGTTACCTCTCTAGAGATGAAACTAAAAAATTACCAGAGAATAAAAAAATCAATAGCTTAAAATAAAAGGGATTACCTGTTTTGAAATAAAAGATTTTGAAATCTTCATTGTAAGAAATTGGAGAAACTTCAGAAAATATAAATTCAAATATTTCAGACATTCATTAACTCAATAAATATTTACTGAGCAATTGCTATGCACTACATACTGTTCTGGGAGCTACATTAACAACCTTGAATAAACGGACAAAAATATCTCTGCCCTATAGAACCCGCAGGCTGGCAGGAAATAAGCAAATACACAATAGATGAAAAAATTAAATAATGGGCTTTGTTAGCTGGCAGTAAGTTAGATGCAAAGAGGGAAGTAGATATACAAGTCTGGAACTCAGAGAAGTCTGATCTGGGGACATAAATTTAGAGTTTCCATTGTAGAGATGATATTTGAAACCTTGAGACAAGATACGATTACCGAAGGAGTAAGGGCAGACTGAGAAAAAAATAGGAGCAAGGTCTAATTCCTGGGTCACTCCAGCATCTAGAGATGGGCAAATAAAGCGAAAGCAGCAAAGGACTCTGAGAAGTAGTGGCCAATAAGAAAGAAAACCAAGAGAGTGGTGTCCCAGAAGCCAGTGAAGGGGTATCAGGGAAGAATGAGCCATGTCAGACACCACTGGTAGGTCAAGCAATGTGTGTCGATGTGAATGGACCAATGGATTTAGCAACAAGGAGATCACAGGCGACCTCGGCATGAGAGGCATTGGTGGACTGGTGACGTGAACAACTGACTGGGGTGGCTTTAAGAGAGAACAGTTGAACTGGAGACAGTGAGTATTGATAATTCAAAGATTTAGCCCATAAAGGTAGGCAGAGAAATGGGTGCTAGTTGGAGGAGAATATGAAACAAGGAAAGGATTTCCCTCATCACAGTGGGACTATACCAGTAGAGAAGGAAAGAAAGGAGAGAACTGCTGGCATGAGTCCTTGAGAAGATGAGAGCAGCAAGGATCCAATGCACAGTGGAGGGTTGATCTCAGACAGGAGCAGAAAGTCCAACCAAAATAATAGAAGGGAAGGCAGAGTGCCCAGGCACGAAGGCAGGAAGGGGGGTAGGCATGTCCCATAGCTCTCCGACCCTCCTCGTTGTACCACTGATCATGCAGCCGTCATTACTCCAGTTTGCCTGCAGGCTTCTCTAAGACAGGTGAGAGAGCCGCCATATTGCTCAATGACGTAGCATCAGTGCCTACAACAAAGCCTGGCACACAGCAAGTACTCAGCAAACATAACGAAGGGCTCAATGAAAACAATGAGTGAATGTGAATTTTGCATTGCAGACATGAAAAACTGTAAAACCAGAAAATGTAGTACAATGCAGTCATGGCACAAGACAGATCAATGGAAGAGAATTTTTTAAATCTAAAAGATAAACCATATGATAAATGTCACATTGCCAAATATGATATAAGATATGATAAGTAAGATAAAAGTGACATTGCCAATAAGAACTAATAGCACAAAATATTTAATAAATGCTATTAACACAACCTGCTAAATATTTGGGGAAAGATAATATTTGTTATGTTATACTACATGCAAAAATGAATCGAAGGTGAATTAGAGGTTTAATTTTTTTTTTAAGATTAATTTATTTGAGAGAGAGAGAAAGCGCAAACGGGGGAGGGGCGGAGGGACAGGAAGAGAGAATCCTCAAGCAAACGCCCCTCTAAGCACAGATCCAGCCACGGGATTCAATCCCAGGACCCTGAGATCATGACCTGAGACGAAATCAAGAGTCAGACACTTAACTGACTGAGCCACCCAGGTATCCTGTAGAGGTTTAAATTTTTTTAATGAAATGACCAAAATTTGTGAATATTTGTAGAATCTTAGATCAATTCCAAAGGCAAAAACATAAATTAAAAAAAAGAAATGTTGACAAAACTTCAAAAAATCATACAAAATAAGAACAAAAATTATAGTGCAAATTATAAACCAGGAAGGTGTTTTTAATATATATGAAATTCTAACATATTCCCTAATATACATAAAGAAGTCTTACACCTCAGTATAAAATGTATATGTGAATGTATATGTGTATACACATCCACATACTTCCTAGCAACGTCCACTGAAAGGGCCTGAAAGTAAAACCCGCAGGAGCAATGCATATGTGTCCCTATTTAGGTCACTAACACCATTAAGAAGAATCAGGGATCCTTGGAGAAATGAATGAATTCTATGGCTGGGAAGGTATATGATGAGCCTGGAATATCTTGTTAGATTAGAAAGTAAGGAAATGTTTCCCCAAAAAGATCGAGGTTCACAAAAGCACAGGAATTACCACAGTCCAATATGGGACAAGTTGAGCACCAAAATAATAAAAACAAATGAATTATAAACCATTGAAAAATAAAAATCCATGGGTGTATGTGGATGATAAATGGTAGATAATTAGATAGATTGATAGATTGATAGGTGGATAGATAGTTCGATAGATGATAATAGATGATACATGGATAGATAAGTAGATAGATTAGATAGATGATAGATAGATAGATAGATAGATAGATAGATAGATAGATAGATAGATAGATGATAGATAGATAGATATAGTTGGATGAGGGATGGAGAGACAGGAAGCAAGAGGATTCTTGCTTATAGTGGGTGCTGAGTACCAACTAGAAAATATGGTGGTAATGCTACAGTTGGAAAATCATTTTGCAACCGTATTAGAGACTGGTTAGGCAAGGATCATCATGGATGCTAAATCTAGGGGGAAATTTTGATGAGGACACTTGCATAGTCTTGGTAGATGGCTTATTAGTTTTAAAGCAAAAGCAGTTAGTTACTACCTGGTAGAGAAATAAGACAACGACTCGATTAGATGATCAAGATTAACATCTCTATTTTGGGGCAGATATATACCGAGTGCCTCCAGATGGATATGCTCAGGACACATACTATGTAAACAGTATTCCAGACAAGGATTCATTTCCTATTCCAGTCATGAAGAAACATCAGAGATGTCCCCAAATAAGGAACATTCTAATTTAAAAAGTGAGGGATCATATCTGCTGTGATTTCAATGTTTGTGTCCCCGCCCCAAAATTCCTATGTTAGAAATTTAACCTCCGAGGGGCGCCTGGGTGGCACAGCGGTTAAGAGTCTGCCTTCGGGCTCAGGGCGTGATCCCGGCGTTGTGGGATCGAGCCCCACATCAGGCTCCTCCGCTATGAGCCTGCTCCTCCGCTATGAGCCTGCTTCTTCCTCTCCCACTCCCCCTGCTTGTGTTCCCTCTCTCGCTGGCTGTCTCTATCTCTGTTGAATAAATAAATAAAATATTAAAAAAAAAAAAAGAAATTTAACCTCTGAGGCGATGGTGTTAGGAGGTGGGACCTTTGGGAGGTAGTTAGTTCGAGGGCCGAGCCCTTGGGAATGGGATTAGTGCCCATATAAAAGATGGCCGACAGAGCTCCCTTCCACCACATGGGGACCCAGTGAGAAAATGTGCAGTCTGAAGCGCCTAAGAGGGAAAATGTGCAGCCTTCGCCAGAACCCGATCGTGCTGGCACCCTAACCTTGGATTGCCAGTTTCCAGAACTGTGAGAAATAAATCTCTGTTGTTTATAAGCCACTGGTCTATGGTATTTTGTTACAGCAACCTGAACAGATGAAGACAATATTCTTTTAAAATGTCAATGTCATAAAAGACAAAAGCTGTGGGAATGTTCCAGATTAAAGGAGCCTAAAGAGACGGGAAAACTAAACGCAATATCTGATCTAGACAGGATCTTGATGGAGGAAAAATGATATCAGAAAGGATATTGTTGGGTCAGTTGACAAAATCATAATGCCAACAGTGGATTAGAGCAAAGCATTATGCAAATTTACTGAAGTTGATCATTGCACTGTGGTGATGTACAAGAACATTCTTATTTTCAGGTAAAATACACAAACGTATTGAGAGGTAAAGGGCCATGATATAGGCAACTTTACTCTCAAATGGTTTGGAGGAAAAAAATAGACATATACAGAATTGATAATAAAGAAAAACGGGGAAGATGTTAATAATATGCTGGGTACAGTGCATGAGGGTGTTCAAAACTAGATCTAGACCTGCAACTTCTCCGTAAGCGTGAAATCATTTCCAAATGAAAAGGTTTTTTAAAAATCAAAACAAAAAACCTAATATCCCAATCAGAAAAAAATGGGCATAGGTTATGAACAGACAATGCACGTAAGAATAAACACATAAAAGGGTGTTTAGTATCAGTAATAATAATAGTGCAAATTAAAATATCTGTCATTTCCATCAAGTCTCGGGCTGTCACCTTCTCAGTTAAGCTTACCTTGACTTCTGTAGCTAAACTACACCCTCCTCACTCCTGTCCCCTTAACCTGCTCTGGCTTTTTTCTAAAAATGAAAATAAATAATATTTTTAAATAAATAAATAAATTTTGGGGGCATCTGGGTGGTTCAGTCAGTTGAGCATCTGCTTTCGGCTCAGGTCATGATCCCAGGGTCCTGGGATCGAGCCCCATATCGAGCTCCCTGCTCAGCAGGGAGTCTGCTTCTCCCACACACCTGCTTGTGCACTCTCTCTCTCTCTCTCTCTCTCTGTCAAATAACTAAATAAAATCTTTAAAGAAACAAATAAATAAATTTTTAAATAAATGTTTAAATTTTTTTTCTAAAATACTAAATGATTTATTCATTTATTACATCTATTACTTGTTTGTCTCCTCCAGTAGAATGTAAGTTTCGTGAGGACAGGGATTGTTCTTTTTCATTAATCTGTCCCAATAGATTAACTGAGAATAATGCCTGGGACACAGTCAGCAATCAATATACATGTGCTGAATGAATGCACCAGATTAACAATTTGGGGTTCTTTTTAATAATAATAATATGCAAGAGCATAAAAGCCCAGACTCTCTCATGTACTGCTGGTAGGAGGGTAAAATGATAAAATGAACCATATTTATTCATACTATAAAACACTAATCCTTAAAAGTGATGTTTTGCAATGTGGTAAAATGTTCAGTACATTGTTATGTGAAAAACACAAATTATAAAATGGCATGTACAATATGTTTCCACTATATTTTTTTAAAAAGAAAACACTCTGGGGATGCTGGGTGGTGCAGTCAGTTAAGGGTCCAACTCTTGATTTCGGTTCAGGTCATGATCTTGGGGTCCTGGGATCAAGTCCCGCATCTGGCTCCCAGCAGGGAGTCTGCTTCTCTCTCTGTCTTCCTCTTTCCCTCCCCCTGGCTCACACTCTCTCTCTCTCTAAATAAATAAAATCTTTTAAAAAATAAAAATAAATAAATAGAAATAAAAGGAAAAATTGAAGAAAGCAGAGAGTATATATAACAAAATCTTATTTATGAAGTGAGATGACAAGTATTTTTTACTTTCTTCCTTTGCCATATTTATTTTCCATAATGAACATGTATTCCATGTGTAGCAAGCAGGGCAAGCCTTTTTTTAAGGGGACAAAATAGGAATTAACTATCAATATGAATATGCTTTTCTGTTTTAACAAGGATACCGAAAGAGTAAGAAAGTAATTTAAAATAAGTTCAGTATATAGTTATATTGAGTGAAAGCTAGCAAACAAAGAGAGAGAGGGAACCAAATGCAGCAGATGAAATGTCCTCACTATAGTTTGTTGTTTTTAAACTGCAAAAGGTATAAATGTGCATATAAAGGCACAGTAAATAATTTGAATAAAAGCTTCTGGACAAAAAAAGCCCCTTTCTTCCAAGACCGGGATCCTCTTTCGGAACAAAACTGCCAAGATACGAGTATCTCTGAAGGCAAACCAGGTCTGCTGGCTGCACACGCATCTGACGTGTACTTGGTAACAGGGCAGGGCCTCCTCTGGGCCTGGGCGCGGGGCCTGCCGTGCTCTGCGAAAGCCACTCATCCCTGCCAGCCAGACTAACGACTAGAACCAGCACCACTGCGTATGAAAATTAACTTGGGAGGTTTAACTCCACAAAATAAAATGATTTTTTTTAAAGCCTCTGGTTTTTGAAATTCTAGATTCATTATGATTACCATGGCAGGTGTATTATATGCAACACGGGGGGAAACACTAAACATATATA
The DNA here is from genome assembly GCF_017311325.1 of Ursus maritimus. Lineage (NCBI taxonomy): Eukaryota > Metazoa > Chordata > Mammalia > Carnivora > Ursidae > Ursus > Ursus maritimus. Next base: position 40,237,255 of record NW_024424341.1, read on the forward strand.
AGACATCTTTTTTAATCCATCAGATTTACACATGCTAGGAGGACATTTTGGCAACTACTATAAAATACTGCCCTCTGGTGTTGAGGTCATTCCATACTTGTTAATATAACACAAAAAGAAAAAAGAAAAGGCTTTCTTAGGCATAAGAATCCCGACCTTCAGGGACTTGTTTCCGGCTTGCAAAAATCTGAACACAAAATCCCACAGGATTTCACTGCAATATATTGTGGACACCTTTCCTACTGTGCCTGCAAAATACCAAGTAATGTTATTACAAGCTATCTTAGCCGATTCCTAGAATTTTTTTCTCCAGGTCCTATATTCAACTCTCTTTGAGAAGGAAAAAAAAAAAAAGTATTTTAAGAGTTTCTGCTGGGAAGGGGTTTTTGGGAAATAAACCAAAGATTTTTTTTCGCAGGAAAAGTTCTATTAATTTTGGCAGGAAAAATAAAAATAGGAGTATTGTATATATATATTTATACCATGTATTAATATACCATAAATTATAGAAGGCTTTTAAAATGTGAGACAATCCTTATGCATAACAAACAGCAACATTAACAAAAGAAGATGACAGTAACTATCTGTACATTGATTATCTCATCCCGCTTAGTAGCACTTAAATGAAATAATTTGGGAAGGTAGTTTTAACAGTTCTACATACAAGAATTACATGCGCCATCTCAGCAGAAAAATTCAAAAGAGTAATTAAATACAAATAACACTATGTTACCATTGCATTAAAAACAAACTATGAAAGAGGTTTTATCTTAAATAATGTTTAAGGGAAACAATGTTTAAGTTTTCTCACATAAATTTAGCTTAGAATGTCTCCATCTCAGGCTGGATACATAATCTCAAATGGCTACAATTTTTAATTTGTCAGATCTGAGACTTAGAATTTGTAGGTATTATAATAATTAGAAAAAAATATTTACCTAAATTTCACCATTCTGAAGCAACTACTTTGTAAGCAAATTGTTCCTGTATTGTACTTATTTTATATTTAGAACATTGTAATAAATGTTAAACAAAATGCTTATTTGAAATTAATAAAACTAATATCAACCAAAGGAATTTTTGACTTAAATTTGCAAGAGAAACTACAGTAATATTAATTATATCTAATATTTATTGAATATTTAACATATAGCAGATACTAATAAGTACTTTACCAGAATTATCCCATTTAATCATCCCAAACTCCACCAGGTAGGTTTAGCCCTATATTATAGAGGAGGAAAATGAAACTCATAGAGGTTAATAATTTTTCCAAGATCATACAGCTAGAAAACGGGAAATGGCATTAACACCCAGGGATTCTGACTTCGGAAGCCATGTTCTTAATTAACTCGCTGCTGTACTGATCACCAGGGAAGAGTATTTTTGAACAAACTTGTTATCCAAGTTTGTACGCCATGTAGACTGAGCTAATCCAGAAGTTATAAAGTGTTCCTACAAATAAATAAGAAACACAATCTAATAAAAGAAACACGACATTACCAATGTATATCACTTGTCCTGACCTGTGCCCTAAGTCCCCTGGATCTATATGCCCTTGGGCACTTGTTTTCTCTACTTGAATGTCTTTCGCATAGCTGCCAAGAAGTTACCTAAGTTGGCTATATTAATATCCTAGGGTTGCTATAAAAAAGTACCACAAACTGGGTAGCTTAAACCAACAAAAGTTTATTCTCTCATAGTTCTGGGAACTAGAAGTTCAAATTCAAGAGGTCAGCAGGGCCATTCTCCCACCGAAGTCTCTAGACGAGAGTCCTACTTTGTCTCTTCTAGCTTCTGATGGTGGCTGGTAATCTTCGGTGGTCCTTGGCTGCTGGTAGCATGGCTCCAGTCCCTGTCCAGTCCCCTCATAGAGCTGTCATCCCTCTGTTTCTGTCTCCCTGTGTCCACATTCCCCTCTTATAAGAACACCAGCCATGAGATCAAGGCCCACTCTAAATTCAGTATGACCTCATCTTCACTTGATTACATCTTCAAAGACCTGATTTTTCAATAAGGTCACATTCACAGGTCCTAGGGGTCAGGACAAACACATCGTTTTGGGGAACACAATTCAACCCACTGCAGTGGCAACTTAGGTCCTTGAGAATTTCTAACTCCCACCAATAGGCTCTGTGTATGTGTTTCAAACATAAAAATTTAAATACATTTGCAAGCACACAACATGTATGTTGTACAGCATATGTAAGGCATACATCTATGAATACATACACATATAAACAAATATATACAAAAGGGATAATTTCTAGAAGGAAGAGGCTCTAGATTATATCGAAATATTATACTCATTTTAATATTTCTTCTATCCATGCATAAAAGGAACCCTTTCTAAGAAAACTCCTTTAACAATAAAAATTCCTCGTAAGAGTCTTGAAAGCACCAAATTCTTTGATTAAATGATTTAATTTTTTTTTACAATATAAAAAGCAAAGGTGTTCCACACTCAGACATGATAGAGTAACTAGATTTGCCCTACCAATGCAAACAACTAAAAAATTGCACAAAATGTATAAACCGTTTGCAGACATTGAACAATAGGCAGCATAAGACTGTGACCCTAGAGAGAAGTGAAACAAACAATGTGACACTTATAATTACCCTGATTTCTGCCTGGATGCATTTACGAAGACTGCGGCACAAGTACGGAGATCCCTGAAAGTTCAGAGCAAACTTACTGAGCTGAAAAGAAAGATACCAGAATTCTGAAAGTATGAGGTAGCTGGAATTTGAGGGGCAGAGTACCAGAGAAGTGGGAGTTATACAGAGAGTTCCATCCAGATATCTGCATGGTGGTCCCCTTGAGGCTCTGGCTGAATTGCAAGCCACGTAGGCACATAGTAAGACACCACAAAGCAAGGCAAAGCGTAAGTTCTTGGGAAGAAAGAGCTAGAAGCTTAAAGACCACTGGAACTCATGTTTGAATGTTTGATGTTTGAATACCAAAGAGCTAGACGGAAGTGACCTTGTTGAAAACGTTGGGCATGGAGCAGAAATAACAGAAAGGCCACAGATAAGTAGTAAGTGGGCTAAACTGGCCCTAGTAACTTTACAAAGTTTAAAAACAAGGTTCAACAGACTCATCTTAACAAAGTTTAAAATCAATACGTTGAAGTTAATCCATAGATAAGTCAATCAACTTCCAAAACACAATTTCAACCTAAAAATTTTAAAAACCAAACAAAATCCATACACTAAACAAAGTGATGTTTACATCATCTAGCATTAAATAAAAAATTACTAGAACAGGCAAAGAAGCAGGAAGCAGTTACCTATAACCAGGAGAAAAATTGGTCAATACAAACAGACCCACAAATTATAGAGGATGAAATAAGAAAACAAAAACTTTAAAAGAAATATTATAAATACGTTCAAAGATTTGAGGAAACCTTCAACACAATGAAGATAAAAATTAAAATGTTCTAAATGGAACAGCCACAGATGAAAAATACAATATCTGAAAGGGGAAGTTCAGTGGGTGGGCTCAGAAGCAGGAGCTATTGCAGGAGAAAGGATCAGTAAACTTAAAGACAAAGCAGCAGAAACTATCCAAACTGAAGCACAGAGAAATAAAGAAAGAAAAAAAAAATTAATACAGCCTCTGACATTATAACGTGTTTTGACATAAGTGTAGTTGGAAAGGAGAATATAGCAGAAAAAATATAGAAGTAATAGTGGTGGGACACCTGGGTGGCTCAGTCCATTGAGTGTCCAGCTCTTGATTTTGCTCAGGTCATGGTCTCAGGGTCATGATATCAAGCCCCAGGTTTGGCTCTGGCCTCAGTGTGGAGCCTGCTTAAGATCCTCTCTCTCTCCCTCTCCTTCTGCCCCTCCCCCCGACTCATGCTGTCACTCTCTCTCTAAAAAAAAAAAAAAAAAAAAAAAAAAAAAAAAAAAAAAAGATGAAGGAGGAGGAGGAGGAGAATAGTGGAAAATTTTCCAGATTTTCTGAAACTATAAACCCAAGATACAAGAAGCTCCACAAACCCTTAATGTGAAAAACACAAAGAAAACAATGGAAAGAATTATTATAATCAAATTGCTGAAAGCCAATAAGAGAAAATCTTAAGAACCCCCAGAGAAAAAGAGTCAGGATGGACAGAGAAAGAGAGAAAAGAACTATCACCTACTTGTCTTCAAAAACAACGCTAAGCAGGGATACAGTAAATGACATCTTTAAAGTGCTTTTAAAAATTCAACCTAGAGGGTGCCTGGGTGGCTCAGCTGTTAAGTGTCTGCCTTCGGCTCAGGTCATGATCCCAGGGTCCTGGGATCAAGCCCCATATTGGGCCCCCTGCTCATCAGGGACTGTACTTCTCCCTCTGCTCCTCCTTCCTGCTCTTGCTCTCTCTCACTCTCACTCATGCTCTCTCTCTCTTTAATAAATAAATAAAATCTTCTAAAAATAAATAAATATTTTAAATAAATAAATAACAAAAAGATATGTGGAAAATTCCACAATATTTAGAAATTAAACACATTTTTAAGTAACCTATGAGTCAAATAAGAAATCACAAGAGAAACTAGAAAATATTTCAAACTGAATCATAATGAAAACATACCAAAATTTGTGGGATGGAGCTAAAGCAGTGTTTAAAGGAAATTTTATAACTTAAAATACTTGTATCAGAAAATAAGAAAGCCTTAAAGAAAATTATCTAATTATCTAGAAAATTATCTGTTTACCTTAAGAAGCTAGAAATAGAAATGGAGGAACAAATAAATCCAAAGTAAGTAAAAGGAAATGACAAAAATAAGAGCAGAAATCAATGAAATAGCAAACAGACAACAAGAAGAAAAAAAAATCAATGAAACAAAAAACTAATGTTTTGAAAAGATTAATAAAAGTGATAAGCCTCTAGCTAGGCTGAGCAAGAAATAAAGAGAGAAAATACAAATTACCAATATCAGGAATAAAAGAGGAGATATTGCCAGATCCAAAGTTATTAAAAAGATAACAAAGTTATAAGATGAATAAGATTATACCAATAAATTTGACAACTCTGAAAAAACAATTTCTTTGAAAGACACAAAGTATCAAAAGTATCAAAAGAAGAAACAGAAAATCTGAATGCACCTTAATCTACTAAAGAAATTGAATCTGTATTTTAAAACTATTCCTCAAAGAAAACCAAAAACACAGATTTTTTTTAAAGGAAGAAATCTTACACAAACTCTTTCAGAAAACAGAAGAAGCAATTTCCAAATTTATTTTATAAGGTCAGCACTACTGTTATACCAAAATCAGACAAGGACATTACAGAAAAATAAAATTATAGACTAATATCTCTCATAAATGTAGGTACAGAGATATTTAACAATATATTAGCAAATCAAATTCAGCAATATATATATAAGGGATAATAACCGTAACCAATGGTTTTTTTAAGGAGGCACGTGAGCTTATCTTTCAAAAATCAATGTAATTGACCGCATTCACTTTTACTCCTGGAATAAAAGGGGGAAAAAAATACAATCATTTCAATAGATCCAGAAAAAACATTTGACAGAATTTAATACCCATTCATGAAAAACAACTTCAGCAAATTAGGAACACAAAGAAACTTCCTCAGTCTGGTAAAGGGCATTTATGAAAGCCTTACATAATGAAGAAAGACTTAACATTTACCCCCAAATCAGGAATAAGCAAAGATGTCCACTTTTACCATTTCTAGTCAACACTGTACTGGAGATCTGAGCCAGTGCAATAAGGCAAGAAAACACATACAAATTAGAAAAGAAGTAAAACTGCTTTTACTGAAAAAAAAAAAAAAAAAGCTCTTACTTATCATCAGTATAATCATGTATGTAAAATCCTAAGGAATCTACCAGAAAACTATAGAATACATCATTTTGTAAAGGTCTCACAATATAAGTTTAGTATTTAGCAATTAATTGTATTTCTATACATCAGCAACAAACAACAGGAAAATTTTTGTTATAAATACAGCATCAAAATTTTTTGCATAAAATAGAGGTAAAAAATACTAACTCAAATGTGCTGAGGATTCATGACATCCTAGACTAAAGCCTCCTACCCCACTACAAACACCTCTTAACACTGGAGTTTCCAATAGGTCAGTCCTTGAAGTTGTTTTGTTTTGGTTTTTTTTCCCTCCAATTATACCATTTTCTCATCTCAGGACTTGGAAGTTCCATTTCTACATATGTATTCTCCAAATATATGGCTCTCATTTCAACCTCTTCTTCCCTCTCTTATATATTCAGAGGCCTAGTCATTATGTCTACTTGGATGTGTCATAAGCACCCAAAACTTAACATGTTCAAGACTGAGTTCCTTATTTTCCACCACTCCCCACCTGCTCTTCCTGCAGTCTTCTTTTGGTTAGCAATCAATTTTTTTCTGGGACTCTAGTCAGAAACTTGGAAGTTCTCTGACTCCTCTCTCTCACATCCCACTCCAAAAGTCATCAACAAATCATATTGGCTCTTCCTTTAAGCCATAATCAGAATCTGATCACTTCTCTCCTTCTTGCTACTACTCTGGTAAGTCACCATCATCTCCTGCCTGACTTATAATAGTCCATACCTCTTCTTGCTTTTAGTTTTGCTTTCCTACAGTCTAGTATCTATGAAGCAGCTGGACTTAATCCTTTTTAAATGTCGGTATGATCATGTCACTCTTCTCCTCACAACTTATGTATCCCCAATGTGTAGATTAGTGCCTGAACACAAAGAAAGTTTTCAACAAATTTGTGTTACGCAAATGAACAAAAAAAGAACGAAATGTAACTTAAATGTTTTAACAAAAAATGAAACTCAAAACAAGATGGAAATGTCCAGGTGCCAAAAACAGAGAAATCCAAAGTTAGGTTTGGAAGAAGGAACTGAATTGACAGTAACTTTCAGATGCCAGGATAGGCTTTAAGAGCACATGGGGATAGAAGGTACAGCCTTAGGATCACTTGAACCAAGTGGCTGGAATTTGCTCCTTTGCATGAAACCTAAGTCTTCCAAGGGCTCCCTATTCCATGATAAGTAGACTAAAAAGAGACCCTACCCCATCCTCAGCCAAGAGAAGTATCATGGAAGCATGCCATTCACCCTGAACTAAGAATGACAAGAAGAAAAAATAATTTCCAGGAAATATAATTCCTATGTCTATTACATAGATAGATGCAGGGTCCAAATTTATACTTCCAGAGCGGTGTGGGAAATCCAAGATGATTAATTAGCAGACAAACTGCTCTAGGATTACTGAAACTCCAAAGGTCTGCCAAAGAAAACATGATATCACTCTGTAGAAACACTTTAAAAGCCCAGAACATATAAGATCACTGGTTTTTAAGAAACAATTCCAGGTGAAGATAAACTCACAGTTAACAATTACATAGTATACAAGAAAACAAGTCACCACAAGGGAGGGTAGATAGAACCTATAAAATATATTTTAAAATAACTAGGGAGTTTAAAAAAGAGAGAAAGAGAGAAATCCTTTTTTGTTCTTTTCGAAGAGGTATGCTTATAAAGAATGAAACTTCTAGAAACGACAAATATGGTCATTAAATTTTAAAGTTGATGAATGGATTAAATAGATTGACAAAGCTGAAGAAGGAATTAAAGCACCGGAAAACATGCCAAAAAACCACCCAGAATGACACGGAGTGTGGGAAAGTAATTAGGATACACAAAAAATAAAATGATAAGATGCAACATATATCCAATAGGAAGGTCAAATAAACAACCAATGAATCAAAGAAATCAAAAGAGAAATTAAGAAATACCTTGAGACAAATGAAAATGGAAATACAACATTCCAAAACTTATGGACAGCAGCAAACGTAGTTCTTTTTTTTTTTTTTTTAAGATTTTATTTATTTATTTATTTGACAGAAAGAGACAGCAACAGAGGGAACACAAGCAAGGGGAGTGTGAGAGGGAGAAGCAGGCTTCCCACCGAGCAGAAAGCCCAATGTGGGGCTCGTTCCCAGGACCCTGGGATCATGACGTGAGCCGAAGGCAGTTGCTTAACGGCTGAGCCACTCAGGCACCCCGCAAATATAGTTCTAAGAGGGAAGTTCATAGCAATAAATGCCTACAGCAATAAAGAAGAAAAATCTCAAATAAACAACCTAACTTTACACCTCAAAGAACTAGAAGAAAAAAACAAAGCCTAGAGTTTATAAAGAAGAAAAAAGGAAATAACAAAGATTAGAGAAGAAATAAATAAAATAGAAACTAAAAAGACAATAGAAAAGATCAGTGAAAATAAGAACTGGTCCTTTGAAAAGATAAGCAAAATAGACAAATCTTTAGGGAGATTCACGAAGAAAAGAGAGAGGGGACACAAATAAATAAAATCAGAAAAAGAAAGAGGAGATATTACAACTGATGCCAGAGAAATACAAAGGATCGTAAGAGACTACTATGAATAATTATACACCAACAAATTTGACAACCTAAAAGAAATAGATAAATTCCTAGAAACATACAACCTAACAAGACTGAATCATGAAGAAACAAAATCTAAACGGACCAATTACTAGTAAGGAGACTGAATCAGTAATCAAAAACCTCCCAACAAACAAAAGCCCAGGACCAGGGGCTTCACTGGTGAATTAAGCCCAACAGGTATTGACTATAAAAATATATTTTTTAGAAGTAGTGTCCATTTATATGCCGTTGAAAAAGAGACATGTCTATGCATGCATATATTTCCTGCTCTTACAGCTGAAAGGGCCCAGAAGCAATAGCATCCCAGTAGCAATGAGCACACCTAGCCCCCAGATCCTGGTTTCGAATACCATTCTCCAACAAAAGGAACCAGGATTACTTGGGAAAATGACAGATTCTGGGGCTAGGGCAGGAAAAAAAAAAAAAGCTGCATCACTGAGAGACTTTCAAAAGGACCCAATTGAAAAGGCTCCCAATGGCTAAAGTTGGAACAAGAACATAAAGTAGATTGTATCTTAACCCAAAGAATGAAATAAATATTCAGGAATCCATACTGACATAAATGACTAAATCAATAAATGGGCAGAAGAGACAATCTCTCATACAGAAGAAACTGGAATAATGTATGCAGGTACTCCACCTTCAAAGGGGTAGAGCATAAGTCTCCACCCCTTACAGGTGGGCTGCACATAGTGACTTCCTTTCAAGGAGGACAATATGGAAAGGATGGGGCAGGAGTAATTTTACAGTGGAGAATCCTGACAAACACTATCTCAGCCAGGTGACCAAGGTCAACATCAACAATAATAAATCATGTTGATACATATGCTCTTGATATGATGTTAGGAAAATGGCACTTTACCTCTGTGATCCTCCCTAAAACCCATAATCCCTATCTAATTATGAAAAAAAAAACAAACAGAAAAACCCCAACTGAGGGATCTTCTACAAAATACCTGACCAGGACTCCTCCAAACTGTCCATGTCATCAGAAACAAGGAGAGTCTCAGAAACTGTGACAACCAAGTGTAATATATAGTCACCTGAAGAGAATTCTGGGACAGAAAAAGAACATTAGGTAAAAACTAAGAGCAGGTGAATCAAGTATGAACTTTAATTAATAATAATGTATCAATATGGGTTTATTAATTATAACAAATATACTAATGTAATGTTAATAATAGGGGAAACAGGGCAGAGTATATGGGAACTCCCTGTACTATCTTTGTAATTTTTCTGTAAAAGATAAAGCTGTCCTAAAAAAAAGAAAGCTTTTTTAAAAGGAGTGGAGGGGGTGCCTGGGGGGTGCAGTCGATTAAGCATCCGACTCTTGGTGTCAGCTCAGGTTGTGATCTCAGGGTCATGAGATTGAGCCTCACATTGGGCTCCATGCTCAGTGCAGAGTTGGCTTGAGATTTTCTCTCCCTCTCCCTCTCCCTCTGCCCCTCTACTCATGCTCTCTCTCTAAAATAAATAGATCTTTTTTAAAAAGAGAGGGAGCACTAAGAATATAAAGAAAGAACGGAAGTAAAAGGGGTAAGACAAGAAATGTTAACCAAACATTCAGCCACACAGAGCTAGTAGAACATAAATGGAACTGGAGGCAAAAAGTATTATTAAAGATAAAGATAGTCATTACTTAACAACAGTTCAGAAAAATATCATGATCTCATGAACACCTATTAACATAACCTCAAAACATATAATCTGTATACTTTTTTTCCCCAAAAGCTGTAAGTCTGAAGTAGTCTCCCAAATAAAGCCCACCATGTGCTCATTCTTCCATTATTTCCCTGCTTCCTGCCTTAAAGTACACTGTGACGTACTGAAAAATATTCTAAGTTTTACTGTATGCAACTTTAAGTGAAATTATGAAATCATAATCATTCCTTCGGGCAAAAGAAAAATGTCTTTAAGGCAACACACATCAATAATGATCGGGGGGGCACCTGGGTGGCACAGCGGTTGAACGTCTGCCTTCGGCTCAGGGCGTGATCCCGGCGTTGTGGGATCGAGCCCCACATCAGGCTCCTCTGCTGTGAGCCTGCTTCTTCCTCTCCCACTCCCCCTGCTTGTGTTCCCTCTCTCGCTGGCTGTCTCTATCTCTGTCAAATAAATAAATAAAATCTTTAAAAAATAATAATAATAATAATGATCAGGGATAGTCCACATTTAGACCTGAAGTTTTGAGTTTATAATGTAACATCAGCCTGAAGTAAAACACTCCCAACTCAGGGGTTCACTTGCTTGCACTCTCCTGCCTCTCCAGACTCAAAGACACTGCCTGAATTAGACTTCCATTTTATCAAGAGGTACACAGAACACAGTGCTTGGGGTTCTCACAAGCCTCCTGGTGACTTCAAGACCAGCGGGGATCATCCCCCAGAGAGTGTCCGGACTTCAGCCTCTGGAGAGGTCATCGACAGAAAGAAGGTCAGACACAAAGAAACACAAAAAAGAAGAGGATTTTTTTTAAAGACTACAGAAAGAAAAGAGGGACTTGGGTGGGTCAGTTAATAAGTAAGCAAATATATTTACAGAGTTTTTCAGGAATGTGTGACATTACGGTTATGTGGATTTGTGAAAAGAGAACAAGTTTGGTAAATTACAAAGTATGAAATGGTACCAAAAGCAGGAAAAACTGCTAAATACTCTGCCTCCTCAGGCAGCAAACACATGCAAAACCTGAAGCCTGCCAGTGTCAGCATTTTAAGATTTCCCCTGTGCAGCCAATTGCAAATGACAATGAGATTCCTAGTTAGGTCTGCAAAAGTTTGCTAGAATGTTAAAGCCCCAAGGTAGTCTTATCGTGTTAATTCTAAAGTCAAAGGAACACAGTTTTTTTCTTTCACGTGCTGAGCATATATGAATCTGGCTGGATTCATGTGCACTTTACAGTATACATATATAATAATCACAACATATATTCGAAAAAATGGGCATTTGCAACCATGTTTTTTCATATCAAAGGGGTTTTTCTAGCTCAGAGTCAATTAGAAGAACTCAGTGATTTAGGGCATGCGCACACGAGTTGGTATGTTTCTAAAAACAAAATTCTTGAGAGCAAAACTCATTTTACGTAATTAATTTTTAAAATACCAGTAAACCATCTGATGTTTAAATTGGTGGAAAAGGGTAATTTTTAAAGTTTGACATCCTTCAGGAGAAGGCAAAATTAACATTTATTAAGTGCTTTCTAAAAATCACGCACTGCTTTACAGATAGTGTCTTATTTAACCCTTACGGCATCACACAAGCTACACTTTAGGAAACCTATTTTATATACAACTCAGAATCGTTAAGTGATTTGGCCAAAGGTACAACAGCTGGCAGATGAAGAATCAGGACTCAAATTCACATCTCGTGACTCCAAAGCCTGTACAAACCGCCCAGCATATAACACATACCCAGCAAAGGTCTGAAAAACAAATGTTTAAAAGGCTTCATTTTAAAATTTTGTGAGCTAAGGGGCGCTTGGCTGGCTCAGCGGGTGGAGTGTACGAATCTTGATCTCGGGGCTGTAAATTCGAGTGCCACACTGGGTGTTACAGATTTCTTAAAAATAAAATCTTCAAACAAAATAAAATTCTGTGAGCCAAGACTACCAAATAACTCCTAAAACCCAAGCTAGTTCTATGTAAAGAGAAAATTAGTTACTAGTACTCTACCCATACACACATTTAGCTTTGGATAATTTCAGAATATATTTAGACTCAGTTCTTCTAGCATGTATAATCCTGATTTATACTCCCAGGGTAAACTCGAAAATTGTGTATCAGTGACTGAGAGTTGATGCCCATAAAACAGCTCTGAGAAAGGGAAAATGGCCACTGAATGAACCAAGGGGTGCTTTGAAGCCAAGCGTTCTCCTAAATCCCTCTCAGAGAAAAAAGGAAATCACTGGGGCGCCTGGGTGGCTCAGGCGTGCCCTCAGCTCAGGGCGTGATTCCGGTGTTATGGGATTGAGCCCCTCATCAGGCTCCTCCACTGGGAGCCTGCTTCTTCCTCTCCCACTCCCCCTGCTTGTGTTCCCTCTCTTGCTGGCTGTCTCTCTCTCTCTGTCAAATAAATAGATAAATCTTAAAAAAAAAAAAAAAAAAAAAGGAAATCACAAAAAGGAAAAACTGATCTGCTAAAAAATAAAGGCCCCCTCCAGAAGATTCGAACTTGGAGCCACTGAAGGGCTGCATAAAGACAATTTTCCACACTCCGGGTGTATCAAGGTGGGGTCAAATCCCCCCAGAAGTGTGGTCACCGCAATCAGTCACAGCATACATTTCCCATATCCCACCCTCATCTGTGTGAACAGATGCTACAGACAAAATTTCTTTCCCATGCAACAACATGAAGAGCTGGAATGTTCTGATATTTATCTTCATTTAATACTGGAAACAACTGTATATTTTTAGAAGACTACAAAAAGCCAACGTAACACCAAATGATGCATTTGAACAGGTCCCTGAGGCACGATCTCATCGGTGTAGCAAAGCTCCAAAGCTGCTCTTTCTCAGCCCTGCCCTTCCAAATGGCTTAAGCGTGTCTATCCAAACTGGTGGGGTGGGTGACTAAGAATTTCGGGTACTTAGATTACAAATAATATAAGATAAAGTATAATTCCTCTTAAATAAGGAAAGTGTTCTTTTTAGGGACTCCGAATATTTGAAAAACAGAACTAGCTGCTGTCACAAAGCTTCTAGAAACCATCCCCAGGGCCAAAACTGGTGACATCATAGTGAATAAAAAAAGGAGCACCTGGATGGCTCAGTGGGTTAAGCATCTGCCTTCTTCTCAGGTCATGATCCTGGGGTCCTGGGATCAAGCCCCGTGTCAGGCTCTCTGCTCAGCTGGGAGCCTGCTTCTCCCTCTCCCTCTGCCTGCTGCTCTGCCTACTTGTGCTCTCTCTCTCTGTCAAATAAATAAATAAAATCTTCTTAAAAAATAGTGAATAAAAAAAAAACCTAAGTGTAAAGCAAATGTTAATGTAATAATAGCCAAAGATTCTGACGTAATTAGAGGCAACTCTCACACTTCATCAAAATCGAAAGCAGATGAATGTCTGCAACCTGTAAACTTAAGGTTAGGTCCAAACTCATCACCCCGCAGCTGGAAACCTCTACACGGCGATATTCTCCGGACCCGTCGGACAGGTGGACATAGACACACAGTCTCCTCTCTGTCACATTCACCCACCAGAAAAAGGCACAGAAAAACTGCTGTTACTTCAACTGGAGGAGTGAAATGAACTAATCTTTTTTAACAGAGAGAAAAGCATCACACAAACATGAGAAGCAGATTTTAAACACTGAAAATATTACAGAAGAAAACTCCTAAAACAGGCAAAATACAAAATTGGAATACAGAAAAAGAGTAAAGACAAAAAGCAAATAAGGGATCAACTGGTGAGAATGTTCTCCTATTTGAATCATCAGTTGGAAAAAACTGAAATTTTATTAATTTTTTTTTATTTTATTTTTTTTAGAGAGAGAGTGCAAGTTGGGGAGGCGGTACAGAGGGAGAAGAAGAGAGAGAATCTTAAGCAGGTTCCCCACCAAGCACAGAGCCTGACCCTGGGCTCGATCCCACAACCCTGAGATCATGACCTGAGCCGACATCAAGAGTCAGACGCTTAACGGACTAAGTCACCCAGGCGCCCCCCGAAAATTGGAATTTCAAAATGTTACAATGGCGATTTTAAAATAAGATAGGTTTTCATTAAATATAATTTAAAGCACAAAAGACAACTTTTGAGAAAGATAAGTAGAGCCAATAACAAACTTAACACTCCTACAGATGTGTTGTTTTCAGGCATCATACATGATGCAGGCTTCCCCTCCCATATTCCTTTTGCTCAGGTCAGGGTCAAGCTTCAATCAGAGAAGAGTCCGAACGAGGAACTCACCTAAGGACCAATTCATCACCAAATGCTGGAGAGCCCCTACCGTGTGCGGGATGCTGGGCTGGGCCCTCATAGTTCGACCCCCTTTGTAGAGCCTACTCCTCAGCTTGGCACACCAGGCTCTCCACCTGGCCTTTGTACACCTTTCCAGATTCATCGCACCCCGACCCCTGGCCACAGCTACACCGCATCTTGCCCCCTGGCATCACTGTCTTACCAAAATAAAGGGGTGGGCAAAGGTATTCCAGGCAAACGGAAACCATAAGAAAGCAGGGCATTAACAAGTCTTGATTTGCATTCTTAAAAACGGCGCAGGTGTCTGTGCCGAGGGCGCTGAGGGGATTTTATATAAAGGAGCTAAAGATGGCCTTTGTGGAAGGCCCCTAGGTTATTTCTCCACTGCTGGCTGAGGCCTGTGAGCTCAGAAGCGCACTGGTACCAAGCTCAAACTTTTACACTTCAGTTATTTACAAACTGTCCAAACAAACAGATTTTTAGGCATTCAGGGCCTCCCTGCCTTGCACAGCGCATGAAACTCACCTGGCATCTGAAGGCCGGTGATAAGAGCATTTAGGTTGCAAGACTTCAAGCTCTACTGTCCTTCAGAGCACTCTGACCCCGAGACTCCCCACTGTGCTGCTGAGGGCCACCCCTCCTCGCAAATAACCCCCCTCCCCAGGGGATCCCCTGCCCCCTCCCCTTCTGAGTAGCAACCCCCCCCACACACACACACACACACACACACACACACACACACACACACACACACAGCTGAGAGGGACTTCACAGCTGGGAAATAGGAAGGCATCGCCCCATAAAGCCAGCATGTGCTACTGCCACCTTGTGGTCATATCGTTTCCCTTGCTCAGTCCCCCGAAGTCCCCCACACCCCTGCAGGACACAATCTCCCAGATGACAGATGACAATAGTTTGACTAAATAAAGAGGCGGATGTGGGCTTGGAGCTAAAAGGCAGATCTATTTAAAAAAATGATAATATTAGCACACAGATCAAGAAATTAGGAAAATATGATCGTGTCCCTCAAAAAGCGTAAGGTCAGTCGGGCCTGCAGAGCAGAGATGAAAAGTGGGACTTCCGTGGGAAACATGGACGCCCTACCCAGAGGGGAGGCCTTGGCACATGGGAAAAGCTCCATACCCTTTAAGCCGACTTTCTCAGACTCCTTTCAAGGCAACTTTTTTTTTGAGATTTATTTATTTGAGAGAGAGAGAGAGAAAGCACAGGGGGTGGAGAGCAGAGGGAAAGGGAGAGAATCTTAAGTAGGTTCCATACCCAGTGCAGAGCCCAACGAGGGGCTCGATCTCAACACCCTGAGATCACGACCCGAACTGAAACCAAGAGTCTGATGCTTCACCAACTGCCCCACCCAGGCAGCCCCTCAAGTCAACATTTTAAATCAGGTTCCTGTGTGTGCAAATATACACATACAGACACATGTGTAAAGATTCACTGAGAGATGCCTGGGTGGCTCAGTTGGTTAAGCCTCTGCCCTCAGCTCAGGTCATGATCCCGAGGGCCTTGGATCGAGTCCCGCCTCAGGCTCCCTACTCAGAGGGGAGCCTGCTTCTCCCTCTCCTGCTCCCCCTGCTTGTGCCTGTGCCCTCCCTCACTCTCTCTGTCAAATAAATAAATAAAATCTAAAAAAAAAAAAAAAAAGATTCACTGAAACAATATTTACCTTCACTGAGCCACATATTTGGATTTTCTATTTGACCTCTATTTTAATGCAGATCATAAGCCCTTGAATTGATTTCATGATTCACCAATGGGACCAGCTGGCCATTTGAAAAACACTCCATTTAGTGATGATTGTTTATTTTTCCTCTCGATTATTTCTTTGGATTTAGGATAAAAATGGAGGGAGTGATTTTTCTGGAAGTTTCCCCTTTTAAAGAAAAAAAAGGTTTTATGTATTCATTTTAGAGAGAAAGAACCCAAGCAGGGGGAGGAGCAGACGGAGATAATCTCCAGCAGACCCAATGCTGAGCACAGAGCCTGACATGGGGCTCAGTTCCACAACCCTGAGATCCTGACCTAAGCTGAAATCAAGAGTCGGACACCCAACTGACTGGGCCACCCCTGGAAGTGTCCCCGTTCTTTTGTCCATGTTGCTGCTCAGCCCCCGTTTTTCTAGGAAGCCCAGTTTTTCTTGGATTTGCTGGGGCCTCTGATGCTGAATTAATGGAGTGGCCATCCTTTCCTGGCTAGAATATAGAGCAGCCCTGAGCCAGAAGGAAAGAGAGGCCGGGCAGGGGTTCCCTCCTAGCAATCAAGAGGCTCACAGAACCGTGGAAAGCTGCCTGCGTAAAACTTTATAAATGCTCCTCACCCCTGTGATTCCTCTCAGAACACCTCCACATTCTGGAGAGTCTATTATAAGTGAAATTTAGAAATACGGGAAATTGATGGGGCACCTGGCTGGCTCAGTCAGTAGAGCATGTGACTCTTGATCTCAGGGTTGTAAGTTCAAGTCCCACGTTGGATATAGAGATTACTTGAAAAATAAAATCTTTAGGGGCACCTGGGTGGCTCAGTCGGTTAAGCATCAGACTCTTGATTTCGGCTCAGGTCATGATCTCAGGGTCATGAGATCGAGCCCCACGTCAGGCTGTGCACTGGGCGTGGAGTCTTCCTGAGATTCTCTCTCTCCCTCTGCCCCTTCCCCATCCACACAAAAAATAAAAATAAAATCTTTTTTAAAAAAATAGAAATAAGGGAAATTGCTTAAAAAAAGAAAAAGTTTGAGAAGCATTCAATACTCTTTTGTATAACTAGCGCCTAAAAGGAAATATACATAAGAACTTTGTCAAAGTTCTTTAGTTAGCAAAGATGAGAATCTCAATATTAACTTAATTAACATTCCTGAGACTAGAACAACGATCCAGACACTCAAAAATTTCTCTTTACTTTTGTTTAGAATGAAAACATTACACGGAAACAGAATATTCTGTAAATAAATACAACAGAACAGCTGACCTACAGCTGGAGTCCTCTGCAACCCAGAGAATCCATTTTTTTAGCACAATATATTTTATGAATAAACTTCTACACTTTTAAAATTGAGTTTTCTCTTTTTGAAGTACAGCTTCAAGCAACTACAAGTTTCCATCCTGCTAACCCGAGGCAGCCGTTGCTTTTAACTTCTATCTTTTATTTAAAAAACTTAATTGGAAGTTTTTGTAGCCAGAAGGAGCACTTCAAAGAAAAGGGGAAAAAATGCCAAAAATTAATACTTTATGTCAGAGGTTAGGAGGGAAAGAAACAAAGATTACAAAAACGAGGGGTTAATGCTATATATATATAGGAAAGCGGTGAAAGAAGGAAAAAAGGCAGGAAACGGACTGGAGAAGAAGAAAAAGGGAAACCCGTGACATTGGGAATAAGACGTGGGGTGAGACTGTCCTTCCTCTGAGCAGACAAGACAACAGGAGGCTCAGAGCAGCATTCGTAATCCCCCCCCCCCACAGCCCAAAGGTCCTGGCGCTCGAATACTGCCCCCACTCAAGCCATTTACCCCCGTCTCCAATTACACATCAAGGGACCACAGCTCTCCCTACTCTTTAATTTCTAGACTTTCCTGTCACTGCAGATTTGAAATCCACTCTGACGAAACAATGTGAGAAGGTGGGAAGATTCCTGAGATTCCTTCCAGCTCTGATAAGCTATCCCTCCGTGATTTACAGTTAGTGCATCTCCCGTATCACTCACCAAGGATACTGATGAACAGGCAAACCAGATGAATATTCGAGACTTGCTCCCAGAGTTTCTTAGAGTGGAAATAAATAACAGATTCTACTATTTCAAACGGGGACACTTTCCCATACTCGGACGGGTCCTCAAGATCAAAATAGTTACAAAATCCAACCTCACTGGTCTCAGACAGGCAAGGCTTCCTTTACATAAAAAGTCATAAGAGGGGCGCCTGGGTGGCTCAGTCAGTTAAGCATCCGACTCTTGATTTCCACTCCGGTCATGATCTCAGGGTTGTGAGATCGAGCTCCACGCCTGGCTCCACACTGAGCATGGAGCTTGCTTAAGATTCTCTCTCCCCCTCTTCCACTGCCCCTCCTCACCCTGCCCATGCTCTCTAATTTAAAAAAAAAAGAAAAAAAAAGTCGTAAGAGCCTGTTTTCCAGGCTCTGCTTATAAGACTTTGCTCAGCAGCCAATTTCAGAAGTGTTTCCCAACACGACCTAATAGTCTCCATCTGTGATGAAGGGGAAGATGACTGGAGAGATGAGGGAGAAGGCCTGGCAACGAACATCCAACAAGGACAAGTTCACTAACAGCCCACACACAGAAGGACCAAGTTGGCCAGTTTGCCATTCTGCAGCACCCTCCACGTGAAACCAGCCGGCAGGCAGACCCAGCTGCTTTAGGGATGAGCATGTGTCCCAAGGGCAGCTAACTCGTACACAGGCCAGCTCTCCTATGGTGGCATCGGAGCAAAATGACAAGCAAGGCCAATCAGGGTCCCTTGCTGGGGAATGGGAATGAGGACATGAAAGCAAAGCCCTTAGTGATGGGAGAAGGTTAAAGGTGACGATGAAGGCAGTCAGAGAGGCCCTGATGAACTGTAGGGGCCAGAGAGCCAGCCAACTTCATGCAGCAAGACTTGGCAACTGCAGCACACACACACACATGTGCACGCGCACACACACACACACACATGACTGCATGCACACACATGTACGCACACATACCTGCGTGCTCACACATGCACACACGTGTGCGTGCACACACGTGCAAATGCATATACGCATACATGTGCGCACGCACACACGCATGCATGCACACTCACACACATGCACACACTGATATGCTAGACAAAATGGAAAGGGGGAGTTTCATCTATAGCGGAGTTCCACAGAAAAAAATGGGAAATTCCTACATCCCAGAAATAGAGGAAACAAGAGTGAGGAGCATAAACTAAAGTTGCAGAGCCTTGAGGGCAAATGACACCTATGAGATGATAGTGGGTCACCACACAATGATGAGAGGTGCAAATTAAGCTTGTATACATGTAATCCTGTGGCTTGCGATAGATAAAGCAAAAATTATAGAATCACAAGGAGGAATTGGCAAATCCACAATCGTGGTAGGAGATTTTAATGTGCCTCTCTCAGCAAGTTATAATCAAGGGGACAAAAATTAATAAAGATTTAGAAAGAACCATTTGAACAACAGCTTTCTCTAATGAACCAATAACTAAAGGATATGTACTGTTTTATTCACAGGCAGCATTCATAAAGACTGAATTCAGGGGCACCTGGCTGGCTGGCTCAGCCGGAAGAGCATGTGACTCTTGATCTCAGGGTTGTGAGTTCAACCCCTGTGTTGGGTATAGAGACTACTTAAATAAATAACACTTTTTTTAAAAAACCTGACCATTCAAAGATATAAAGCAAATCATAACAAATATTAAACCCTCCAAAGCATACCTGCCTCAATCTCATCAAAATGTAACTAAGGTAGGAATCAATAGTAAAAATAATAACTTTTTAAAATCTGTGTATTTGGATATTTTAAAATACCAGAAACACACAGAGGTCAGAGAAAATAAACATTGTCATGGAAATTAGAAAGTATGTAGAATGGAAAAAAATGTTTAATTTAAACATAGCTTGTCAAAACCAGTAGGATATTTCTAGTTCCACTAAGGATGTAGAAAGGTATGAGAGAATGTTGTTCCCACAGTAACAATGAGATGAAGGTGGTTAACCACAAAATCACTGTCTTCTCAAGTACATCACAGAGCCGAGGATGCAATTAAACCTAATGAAATAAAATCCAAAACCAGACAAGCATGGTTGCCTTCATCCTCGGTATAGCAGAGGGCAGCAGAGGAGGCTGTCACAGATGGATTAGAAAAGCATGGAACTTTCAATGAATTTCTAGAGATGAAATAAAGGTTAGTATGCTAGGTGACAATCCCTAACAGCGCCCATACACAGAGTCTGCACCTATGACCAGCTCTACTCCATGGGCCTTTACCAAATATGTGTAAGAAAAATTGCACACAGGAGAGGAGAATAACCAGACACCCACTCTGAAGCAAATATGGGGGGCCTTGGAACCTGTGGAACAATTACAGTACCAGAGGCAAGGAGAAAGAGGAAAAGCCAAAATAAATCTTTGAAGAAATAATGGCTGGAACTTTCCCAAATTTGGTTAAAAAAAAAAAAAAAGACAAATTCACATATTCAAGAAGTTCAGCAAAACACAAGTAGAATAAAGACAAAAATCAAAACAAACAAACAAAAAAACCCTACACATATCATAGTCAAACTGGTGAAACCAATAATAAAAGGAAAAATCTTGAGAGCAGCTGGAGAAAACGTGGATCAATAATTTGAATTACCCCTCCCTTTTCCTCAGAAACTACAGAGTCACAAGACAGGGAGACAACCTCTTTAAAGGGCTAAAAGAAGAAAAAAGGGCTGCTAACCCAGAATTTAATATCCAGAGAGAATGTCCCAAAAGAATGAAATTGAAATAAAGACATTTTCAGATAACATAGGCTTATTATAAGACAAAATGAAAAAGTTGTAATATAAAGCTTGTAGGAGCAATAGGAGACTATTTTGGCAAACTTGGGGTATGCAAAGATGTCTTAAAAGGACACTGAAAACACTACACATAAAATAAAATTCTTGAGAAACTGGGTATCCTCAAAATGAGTAACTTCTGCTCTCCAAAAGGCACATTAAAAGAAAGAAAAAGCAAGCCACAGACTAAAAGAAAAAATTCATACATGTATCTGACAAAGGACTTCTATCTAGAAGATACATGAATGAACTCCTACATATTGATAATAAAAAGACAACCCAAGTGAAAAAATGGGCAAACTCCAGGGTGGCTCAGTCAGTTAAGCGTCTGCCATCAGCTCAGGTCATGATCCCCGGGTCCTGGGATCCAGCCCTGCCTCTGGCTCCCTGCTCAAGAGGACATCTGCTTCTCCCTCTGCCCTCTGCTCCCGCTTTCACTCACTCGTGCGCTCTCTCTTCCTCTCTCTCAAATAAATAAAATCTTTTTTATAATAAATAAATAGCATTCGTTTGCAAACTAGCCTCCACACACGGAGGGCAGGGAGAGATGGAGAGATGGAAGGAAAAGGAAGCCTCCCAGATTGGGAGGGTGGCAGGTTTAGTAAGCAAGGGAATTTACTCACGAGGCTTGTGTTGAGTGGCTGCAAGACAAGTAGATCCCCGCGCCCGAGCACCAGAATCTTAAAGGTTTATATTGAGGCCTTAACAGGGTTCAGTGACAAACTCTCCAGCCAATCTCAACACGTTACTCTCTCAAGGCTACGTCCTTGAAACGTCTCTGGCTGCAGAACAGCAGACAGTGGACATTCCAGGGACAGAGGAGGGGATGAGGAGCCTCCGATGGCCCCAGTCCAGCTGAAGGGTCAACCGGAGGTCACATCCTCTCCATGACCTCCTCCAAAACAAACACTTAACAAAAAAAGATACACAAATAGCCAGCGAGCACATGAGAAGGTGCTTACCCATATTACCGTATTACCGTGCAATGCAACTCAAAACCGCAGTGAGATCCCACCTCTCCTTCCATTAGAATGGCTAAAATTTTTAAATGTCAGAGAGGCTGATGGGACAACCAGAACTCCAACAGATTGCTAGAAAGAGTGTAAAAAGCAAACATCACTTTGGAAAACCGCTTAGCAGTCTCTTAGAAAGTGAAGTGCCGTCAAGCAGAGAAAGACAACTATCATATGATTTCTCTCATCTATGGAACATAAGAACTAGGATGATCGGTAGGGGAAGAAAGGGATAAAGAAAGGGGGGGTAATCAGAAGGGGGAATGAAACATGAGAGACTATGGACTATGAGAAACAAACTGAGGACTTCAGAGGGGAGGGGGGTGGGGGAATGGGATAGACCGGTGATGGGTAGTAAGGAGGGCACGTATTGCATGGTGCACTGGGTGTTATACACAACTAATGAATCATCGAGCCTTACATCGGAAACCGGGGATGTACTGTATGGTGACTAACATAATATAATAAAAAATCATAAAAAAAAAAAAAAAAGAAAGTGAAGTCCCATTACCCTCTCTGACATTTAAAAATTGACCAAGTAATTCTACTCCTAGGTATTTACCCAAGAGAAATGAGAACTAGAACCACGCCTGCGTGAAAATTAGCATAAGAACGTTAGTAACAGCTGTGTTCATAACGGCCAAAATGTGGAAACATCCAGACATTCCTCAGTAGAAGAATGAATGAATTGTGATTTATTCATCCAAAGGAATACTGTTAACAATAGAAAGGAGTGAACTACTGATACACATAATATGGATGAATTTCAAAAGTATGATGCTGAATGAGAAGAAGCCAGAGATAGCAGAGTTACAGACTCTCAGGAACTTCAAGAGGAAATAGCTGGTTCTAGGGACAGAGGCTTGACCAGGAAGAAACATGAAATAGTTTTCCGGGTTGATGGAGACTTGATAGGTGTGTAGGTTACAAGAATATATGAATTTGTTAGAACTGACCAAACTGTATACTTAGGATCTATGCATTTCACTGTATATAAAAGATACCTTCCTTTTAAAAACTTGCAAGATGCAGGTTAAGTTATACTGAGAGAAAACGTGTCACCTTAAATACTTGTAGTAGGAAAAGGAAAAAAAAAGTAAGAATTCATTAACTAAGTTTCTCACCTAAATTAGAAAAAGAATATCAGAATGCATTTTTAAAAGAAAGAAAGAAATGTGGTATACTTTAATTTTTTATTATGGAAATTTTCAAACATACAGGAAAGTAGAGAGAATTATATTGTGAATTTTTATTGCCTGACACTCAGGTTCAAAAATAATCAACAAACGGCCCATCTTGCTTCATCGAAATCCTCCTAGCATTCCCTTAACCCTATATACACATAGGGTTATTTTTAAAGCAATTCCAGAATTTATATCTTTTCTTTCAAAAAACACCCTCTAAGGGATCTTTTCAAAATATAAAATTTTAATGCCATTACCACACCTAAAAATGACAATAATATATAATAAAAGAATAGAAAAAACTACAATAAAGATAAACAAAACCAAAAGCTAATATAATGGATAAAACTCTGAAAACCAACCCAAAAAGCAAATAGGCACAAATAATATTAGGAAAAAAGTAGAGATTCAAAGAATTTGAAGAGGTTACTATCTACAATTTAACTCAATATAGCTAGACATTACATGAAATAGATAATTTCACAGGGAAATATAACTTACCCAGAAAGAAAAAGAAAACTTATATAGTCCTAAAACTATTTAGGAAATATAATCAGTCATGAAAACTGAAACCACAAAGGAAAAAAGAAAAAAGATGTCGAAACCAATTCTGAAGGTAAATTCGTCCAATCAAGGAATTGATTATTCTAACTTCATAAACCATGTTTTTCATAAAAAAACAAAAACAGTGTCTCCCGAGTGGCTCAGTTGGTTAAGCATCTGCCTTTAGCTCAGGTCTGGTCCCAGGGTCCTGGGATCGAGCCCTGCATCAGGCTCCCTGCTCAGTCGGGCGTCTGCTTCTCCCTCTCCCTCTGCCTGCTGCTCCCCCTGCTTGTGCTCTCACTCTCTGTCAAATAAATAAATAAAATCTTTAAAAAAAGAAAAAAAAAATAACAAAAAGAACAAGAGGAAACGCCACTTAGCCCATTTTATGAAACTAACATAAATTTGATACCAACCCAAGAGAAAGTAATAAGAAAAATTATGGGCCAAATTCACAAAATACTAGCAAACCAAATCGAGGAATATATATTTTTAAAACAAAAACTAGGGGCTCCTGGGTGGCACAGTCAGTTCAGTGTCTGATTCTTGTTGTGGGCTCAGGTCATGATCTCAGGGTTGTGGGATCCAGGTCCACACCCAGCTCTGCACTCAGCGGGGAGTCTGCCTGAGTTTCTCTCTTCCTCTGCACCTCCTGCGCCCCCCACCCCTACTCTCTCACTCACTCACTCTCTCAAATAAATAAATAATCTTTAAAAAACTAAATAAAGTGAAAACTAACTGGGGTCACGTAATTCACGACACAAGCTGAAGGATAAAACAGGATTCTTTCAAAGATGCTCACAGGCACACACACACACAAGCATTTGGTAAAATTCAAGGTCCTTTTACAACAAAAACTCTTTATTTTTTGAGATTTATTTATTTATTTAGAGAGAAAGCAGGGGGGGAGGGGCTGAAGGTGAGGAGAGACAGAATCTCAAGCAGTGTCCCTGCTGAGCACAGAGCCCTAACATGGGGCTTGATCTCACAACCCTGACATCAAGACCTGAGCCGAAATCAAGAGCTGGATGCCCAACCGACTGAGCCACCCAGAAGCCCCTACAACAAAAAACTCTTTAGCAGGCTGGGAATAGAAAATAAATACCAATAACCTACTGCAAATGTAATATTAACTTTAAGATATTAGAATTCCCTTAATCATCAGCAAGAAAGATACATGCACCCTTATTTCTGTTCAAAAATGTACTAGAAATATTAGCTGAGTAAAACATGTAAGATAAATAAGAGGAATAAAGGATGGAAGAGAAGAATCAAAATTATCGTTAATTATGTCATAAAACTGTCTATATAGTAAACCCAAATTATTATAAGAATTCAGCAAAGATGTGTTTTATATAAAATAAATACACAAAAAGCAATTTCATCCCTATATGCGTATGATAGACATTTTCTCTTAAAAATATCACTTTATAATAACCATTAAAATATAAATAAATACATCTAACAAAATATATGCAAGGCTTCCATGGAGAAAAGTATAAAATGTCATTGAGAGACATTAAAGAAAACTGGAAAATGTATGCCACATTCATGAAAGGGAATAACTAATACCATAACCTAAATCAGACTAATTCTCCAATCTAATATATAAATGCAATGCAACTGTAAATCAAAATCCCAACAGGGATTTTCATGGAACTTGATAAGATGATCCTAAAATTTATATAGAACAGCAAAGGCTAAGGATAGCCAAGAAATTATTGAAGAAGAGCAAGAACATCTAGATATCAAAGACTTATAGTCAAACTATAATAATTAGGACGTGATATTGAAGCAATAGACCAATGGAATACACAAAAAGAACATACATAAATGCATAAAAAGAACACAAGACCTAGGAGCACCTGGGTGGCTCAGTTGGTTAAACCTCTGCCTTTGGCTCAGGTCCTGATCTCAGGGTCCTGGGATCAAGCCCCGCATCAGGCTCCCTGCTCAGAGGGAGTCTGCTTCTCTCTCTCCTTCTGCTTCTCCCTCCCCCCCACTTGTTCTCTCTCTCTCTCTCTCTCAAATAAATAAATAAAATTTAAAAAAAAAGAACACGAGACTTAAACATATGTGTGAATTTGACAAATGATAGAAAGGGAACTAAAAATATCAGTGGAGAACAGAAGCTCTTTTTTTAAATCTTCAAATCACATTTTATTATTGGAAAAGTTATTTACATTTTTAGGATTGCTGTCAAATAATTTATTTTTTTAAAATCTCAAAATATGTTCTAGTGCGTTTAGGAGCAAAGATCTACCAGTGTTACACACATTAAGAAAATCATCAGTCATCATCAGGGAAATACAAACCAAAACCGTGATGAGATACCACTTCACACCTGTCAGAATGGCTAAAATTAACAACCCAGGAGACAACAGATGTTGGAGAGGATGCAGAGAAAAGGGAGCCCTCTTACTACTGCCGGTGGAAATGCAAACTGGTACAGCCACTCTGGAAAACAGTATGAAAGTTCCTCAAAAAGTTAAAAAGGATACAGAAATACTGATTTGAAGGGGTACATGCACCTCAATGTTTATAGCTGCATTATCAACAATAGGCAAATTATGGAAAGAATCCAAATGCCCATCCATTAATGAATGGGTAAAGAAGATGTGGTGTATATATATACAATGGAATGTTACTCAGCCATCAAAAAAAATGGTATTTTGCCATTTGCAACAACATGGATGGAGCTAGAGGGTATTGTGCTAAGCAAAATAAAGTCAGCCAGAGAAAGACAAATACTGTACGATTTCACTTACATGTGGAATTTAAGAAATAAAACAGATGATCATAGGGGAAGGAAGACAAAGAGAGAGAGAACAAGGGAAGCCAACCATAAGAGACTCCCAACTATAGACAACAAACCGAGGGTTGCTGGAGGGGAGGAGGATGGGGGATGGGCTCAATGGGTGATGGGCATTAAGGAAGGCACTTGTAATGATGAGCACTGGGTATTATATGTAAGTAATGAATTACTAAATTCTACCCCTGAAACCAATATTACACTACCTGTTAACTAACTAAAATTTAAATAAAAATCTAAGACAACAAAAAAAGAAAACCTCCATTACGTTTCTAGTTGGACTGATTAAAATCTACACGCCTGTAAAGTCAGTGATTGTGCTTAATGGGGCTCTTATGAATCAAGTACAAAGTCGTGTATAAAAAACGAGTTGGAAAACTTCAAAGAACTTTCAGACAGACTTAATTTTTCACGACTTTCCCAAAGCCAGTCCTGATGCTTATTTAGCTTATGGTCTTCAGGAGGCACCTGCTTCCACTCATTGATGCAAAAAAAAAAACTCGGTAAGAGTCATTGTCATATCTGCCCAACCCCAAACCTCAATCGGGTACCTCCACTGCTTTGTCAGGTATTCATCTGAGAACTTGACAGTGGTTTTCGCTCCAAGATCATAGAGACCAAGAGGTCTAAGAGACTCTCACACATCTCTCCTGTCTGGGGCTCTTGCTACCTTGGCGGAAGGCCACTTCTCCAGAAATCTCCAAAGCACAGGCGTTGCCATTTTGCCTGAGGTCCGACTGAGAATTACAGTAGCAATGAGGAGTTTCTGTGGATCATGGAGAGGTGTCTCTTGGACAAAATTAAAAGGTGACCAAGGAGGTATCCACTTCTTAAAGGCTTTGCACCGTGGTGTGGGCTAAGACCTTCTTTGTTATATTTGCTGGAAACACATAGGCTCGTTTTCCTTTTTCCTATTTGTGTCCCTGGAACGGTATCTTCTTGACATATTTTCAGAGAAATAGTCTTTCTCAGTTTGTGAGCAGTTGTCCATTTCAGAGCCACATTTTCAAATGTCAGTATGCAAATGTTCCTTCCTTCCTTCCCCCAATTTCTACTTTTGTTTGTATTTCCCCAGCTTCTAAAAAGGTTTCCTCACACTTCTCATTGTGCTTCTTCGGTTGAACATAATTTGTTTACAGTGCCAGAAGTTATTTGTTCAAAACAAAAATTTGATCCTGAATTCAATGATTTTTTTTTTTTACAAGTCTCTTTTCATCGGTTACATCGAGGGGCTTCTTGCTTGCTCCAGCGTCAGAAATGGAGATAAAACTTTTTTTTTAATCAAGCTGACTTTCCTGTACAAGGTTCACTTTCAGCATCTGCCTTATTAAACTCAGATTCTCTTTTCCTGTTACTTTGAGCAGAATCTGGAAGACCCTTCCAGCACCCTGTTTTCATTTTCTTCATTTTAATTCCTTTCAAAATAGTCACCTTTCCTTTGGACTTTCTAACCATTCCGGAGTCAACATCATTAACACCTTCATCTTCTTTAAAGTTAGATAATCCCCTGCTATTTTGCCATTCCAAACTACCACTTGGGAGGGGAGAGGCATCTTTTTTCCACCAGCTTCGTGTCCTGAGGTTCCAGTTTGAATTGTTACTTTGATTTTGCATTTGGGATGTCAGAGGTGCTATACTGCAATCTTTGTATCTGGACCTGATGCCCCTTTTAGAAGGTACAATAAAATCAAAATCTTCTGGCATAAGACAAGTCTCTCCATTTTTGTGAAGATAATTAGCAAGTGCACTTTGGGATCTGAACTTCAGTCCTTGTGGGCTGATCAAATATACATCCTATCTTCCTGCTGTTTTCCCCGATCACCTTTGCTTCACAGCACATGGGACAGACTCACATCGTGGACAGACTCACGGCATTCTGTAGTGGTAGTACCACTACCAATCTGAGCAGAAGCAATGGATTCTTGCAGCATGGGATTCCAATCACTGCTGCTTTTTATCCCCCATTTGTTTCTCGTCTCTCCTCCCACTCTTTTTTTTTTTTTTTTGAGATAGGGAGAGAGAGTGACTGAGAGAGCAAAAGCAGGGGAGCAGGAGAGGGAGAAGCAGGCTCCT
Source organism: Ursus maritimus (assembly GCF_017311325.1). NCBI lineage: Eukaryota > Metazoa > Chordata > Mammalia > Carnivora > Ursidae > Ursus > Ursus maritimus. Next base: position 40,265,778 of record NW_024424341.1, read on the forward strand.
GCTGAGCAGGGAGCCCAATGCGAGACTTGATCCCAGGACCCTGGGATCATGACCTGAACCGAAGGCAGACGCTCAACTATCAGAGCCACCCAGGCGACCCTCCTCCCAATCTTTCCAATCCCAGAGCAACATCTTCCTCACAGAGGTCATAGGGCTGGTCTGGAGCAAAGAGCCCACTGGAGGTGACCAAGGGGGTAGCTCTGCAGTCCCCCAGGTTCAGACCCTCCATCCCAGCCTTGCCCTTGATGTGGGCTCCAGGGGCAGCAATGGAGCCAAGAAGGTGCAATGCCTTAGGAGAGGGGCAGAACAAGATGCAAAAACTTCTTCAGCTCAGAGTACTAGGCTGAAACCAAGGCAGTGCAAGTCTGTTGGACTCCACAGCGGCTTTCTGGCCACCCCCTCGGCCACAGCCAGCTGCCATCAGCATGATTCAACCAATCACATCCCAAGCAGCTCTTTAATAAATGGTGTTGGGATCACTGATCACCTACAAGGAAAATCATGAAAAGTTTATCCCTACCTTAGGTCACAGTAAATCGATTTTGCAGGTGAATCAAAGTTCTGAATGTGAAAAGCAAGACTTTAAATTTTTAGAAGGAAATATAGGAAAATAGTTTCATGACCTCAAGTAAATTTTCTTTAACAAGAGGGGGAAAACCACACACCATCAAGAAAAGACAGCTATGTGTGATTACATTAGAATTTAAAGTTCTATATAATAGAAGCACCAACAACGAAATGAAAAGACAGACTCAGAATGAGGGCTTTCTGCAACCATACAACTAACAAAGGAATAATAGCCTACCTATGTAAAGAACTCCTACAAATCAATAAGAAAAGAAGGGAGCCTGGCTGATTCAGTTGGTAGAGCATGTGACTCCCGGTCTCAGGATTGTGAGTTCGAGGGCCTCAGTGGGTGTAGAGATTACTTAAAAATAAAATTAAAAAAAAAAGAAGAAGAAAAAAAGAAAAGAAAAACAATTGCAACAGGCAAAGAATAATAGTGTTCACACTCAATAATTACCTAAAAACACTGGAAGTGTGGAGGGTTGACAACAGAGCAGGCTTATGGCAGCACAGATAGGAAGGAGAGGCAAATTCTCATTCACCAATGAAAAAGATAGTGCCTGAAACTGAAAAGTAGAGAGACAGCAATGCAAGTATGGTATTTAGAAACATCAGCTAAAAGAACTAACAGTGTTTGGGGGAGGGGAAGTAGCAAAACGAGACAAAGGGAGAGGTGGCAGATGATGCTGTTTTGCAGAATTATTAACTTTGAATAAAAATTGTAAAAAATGAAACCCCAGAAAGAAAGGAACCCAGGAAAAAAAAAAAAAGATACCTCATGGGGCATGAAAAAAAACCTTTTAAATTTTAACTGTTTTCAGAGAGAAAAGATATTTCATCCATGAAACAAGAGTAGGAATTATAGAAAAAGGACACTCGAAAAATATGTAAGAGGGGCACCTGCGTGGTGCAGTTGATTAAGCATCTGACTCCAGGTTCCGGCTCAGGTCATGATCTCAGGGTCAAGAGATCGAGCACCGTATGGAGCCCCACGCTCAGAGGGAAGTCTGCTAGAGAGTCTCTGTCTCTCCCTCTGCCCCTCCCCCCACACACTCATTCTCTCTCTCTCTCTCAAATAAATAAATCTTTTTTAAAAAATAGGTGGGGCACCTGGGTGGCTCAGTCGTTAAGCATCTGCCTTCGGCTCAGGGCGTGATCCCGGCATTCTGGGATCGAGCCCCGCATCAGGCTCCTCTGCTAGGAGCCTGCCTCTTCCTCTCCCACTCCCCCTGCTTGTGTTCCCTCTCTCATTGGCGGTCTCTCTGTCAAATAAATAAAATCTTAAAAAAAAAATAGGAAAATCTCCTGGAAGTCAACAATTCAAAGACTCCATAAGAAAGATTTTAAAAAGGGAAGAGAGAGAGAAATAACATGTCCCAAACTGATCTCTTGATCTTAGTCTCAGAACTGCTTATTCCATCATCTTCCCCATATCTGTAAATGGCGGGTTCATTCTTCCAGTGGTTCAGGTCAGACATCTCGTAGTCAGGCTTGACTTTTTTATTTCTCCAACACCCTACCTCCAATCCATCAGAAAAAACTCTGTTGGTGTCGCCTCAAAATGTATCAAGATTTTCAACACTTACTATCTCCACTGGTCCATTTGGTTATAAGGATTCATCATCTTGTTGGTTTATACAACAGTGTCCAGACCAACCTCTTTACTTTAGGATGTGCACTCCCACTACCTATTTGCAATACAGCACACAGAATTATTATTTTAAAATAGAAGTTGGGGTGCCTGACTGGCTCAGTCAGTTAAGCATCTGACTCTCAATCTCAGCTCAGGTCTCAATCTCAAGGTGGTGAGTTCGAGGCCTGCATTGGGCGCCACACTGGACATGGAGAATACTTTGAAAAAAATCTTTTAACAAAAATATAAAATGAAACGAAATGAAACGAAACAAAATGAAACGAAACGAGATGAAATAGAAGCCAAATCAGGTCACTCCTGTGTTCAAAACCTACCAGTGATTTCCTATCTTAGAGTCGAAGTCTTTACAGTGGTCTACAAGACCCTACAAAATCTGGCTTCCTCCTATCTTTCTGATCCATCTGTTACTCTCTTTTTCTTACATCAGAATGGACACTGGGCTTAAGAATGAACAAGGTCATACTGTATACTGCCAAAGGGGCTGAAAGATCATTAACCAAATTGCTAAAAGGGTTGCTTCATCCCTGCTCATTCCTATCAACACCGACATTGCATGATGTCCAAAGTTAAAAAACATGTTTTTTCCCCCTCAAGTATAATTTCTAGGCAATTTCTTGTTGGAACCCTAGGGTCCCACAAACCCCCAGTCAAGAAACTGGATTTAGTCCTCCTTTTTGCCTTCTTTGGACTCATCAATGTCTTAATTATTTTTCTTCTGTATTATCTTTAAAAACATTCTCAGTTCTTCTTAGATTACATTAGTAATCTTTCCATGGGCATTAGTGTATGCATGCTTACTTAAAAATAGTTGTCGCAGGCTTCTTTAAATTAGTGCTTTTACCACTTTCTAAACAATACAAGAAACTTATCTCCATTTTTAATACCCTCTTGCCTTTTTTTCTTTTTCTTTTTTTCTCAAGATTTTTTTATTTACTACTTGAGACAGAGAGAGACTACAAGAAGGAGGGAGGAGCAGAGGGAGAGGGAAAAGCAGACACCCCCCCTGCTAAGCAGGGAGCCCGAGGCGGCTTGAACCCAGGACCCTGGGATCATGACCCTAGCAGAAGGCAGACGCTTAACCACCTGAGGCACCCAGGCGCCCCACTCTTGCCTTTTTCTCTATACATTGTTGTCATATGTTCTACTTTTGTATATATTACAAATTTTATAAAACACTGTCATTATTGTTTTCTAAATAAGAAATGTTCCTTTATATTTCTCACATATTTTTTTCTTTCTGGTGCTCTTCATTCCTTCCTGCAGTGTGTGCTCCTATCTGAGGCCGTTTTCCTTTAGCCTGAGGAAATCCCCTTTATTTCACTTCTTTGAAGGATATTTTTACTGGATATATAATTATAGGTTGGGTTTTTTTCAGCACTTAAAAAATGTTATCCATTCTCTTGGTCTTCCTTAGTTTCTGTTGAAAACCCAGCAATCTTCCCAGGGACTTCTGCCTAATGGCTCACTGGCCTGACCCATGTCAAATGGTCACCCCTCGGCTTCAAGGCTGAGAATTCTAGCTTTTCCATATTTCCAGCCTCTACTACAGAGCAAGGTCAGGGAGAAGGGAGTTGGACTCGCTGTCGTCTGAAGTAAATGAGTGTCGTACTGGTGGTGTCAGAAGAGATGTATTCAAAAGACATTGTCTGGGAATGATCTATTATGTAAGGTAGCTGTTTGAATGTGGAGGGAAAATTAAAGGATAACCCTAAGCTGTGTAGACTGAGTAACTGAAAGAGTAATGATAAAGTTCACAGAAATGTGAATATCCAGAATTACCTTGTTTCGGGGAAAAGAGGAGTTTGGTTAAAACCTGATGAGTCTGAAAGATTGGCAGGCATAGAATTGCTACTGATTTTTCACATAGATATTGTATCCAGCCATCTCACTAGTTCTGATGGTTGGATTTTTCAGTTAATTGCCATGAATTTTTTAGGTCAAACAATTATAGTATCTGCAAATGATAGTTTTTGTTTTCATGTCAATATTTTTTAAAGATTTTATTTATTTATTTGACAGAGAGAGAGAAAGCACAAGCAGGGGGAGTGGCAGAGGGAGAAGTAGGCTTCCCGAGGAGCAAAGAGCCTGATGAGGGGCTTGATCCCAGGACCCTGGGATCATGACCTGAGCTGAAGGCAGTTGCTTAACCAACTGAGCCATCCAGGCATCCCATGTCAATATTTTTATACTAAAAAAATTTTTCAGGCATTGCCTCTTCACAGTATTGTGGTAAGAAGTCATTCCAATGCTTAATCTTTTTGTATGTTTTGCCTCTATAACCTGCTACAATTTTCTCTTTATCCCTGGAAGTCTAAAATTTCATGACTTGGTGTGAGTCTTTTTTTTAATTATTGTTGAGTTGAGTACTGAGATGGGTCAGTTTAATTTAGAGATTTCAGTTTCCTGAACTAGCTAATTATATACCTCCTCAGCTTTTTCTGATTTCACTTTCTGGAACTCCTCTCATTTGAATGTTAAACCTCAGGAACTGATTTTCACTCTGATTCTCTGTGTTCCCTTCTCATTCTCTCTTTCCTTCTCTCTTTCTCTTTCTAACCCCCCCCTCCTCATTAAGGGTTCCCTTGTTAATGGGAATGTAGGAAGACCTTGAACTCGCCTCCTCCATGGATACACCAAATCTATGCCTATTTATAGAGTAATTCCACCTGAAAAAGAACTAAGGGCTGAAAGTGACACCCAAATGGAGACTTCCAGGAGGCAGTTGGATAGGCATAGGGGAGGGATCTGGGCTAAAGATACAATTTAGAGATGAAAGTGTGGATACTATTTAAAGTCTGGAACAGAGAGGGCGCCTGGGTAGCGCAGAGGTTAGCCATCTGCCTTCGGCTCAGGGTGTGATCCCAGCGTTCTGGGTTCGAGCCCCACATCAGGCTCCTCCACTAAGAGCGTGCTTCTTCCTCTCCCACTCCCCCTGCTTGTGTTCCCTCTCGTGCTGGTTGTCTCTCTCTGTCAAATAAATAAATAAAATCTTTAAAAAAAAAATAAAGTCTGGAACAGAGAACAGATCATCTAGTCAAGATTTGTACCTGGCATTTCTCTGCATATAAAAGGGTTACTAGGTGGCTCAGTTGGTTAAGTATCTGACTCTTGATTTCAGCTCAGGTCATGATCTCAGGGTTATGGGATCAAGCCCTGCATCAGGCACCATGTTCAGGGCAGCGTCTGCTTGAAATTCTCTCTCTCTCTCTCTGTCTCCTTCTGCCCCTCCCTTCACTCACGTGCTATAAATAAATAAATAGATAGATAGATAGATAGATAGATAGATAAAATCTTTTTAAAAAGGTTATGGTGAGCCAAGATGTGGCAGCCCAGGACAGCCTTACTGATCCCAGTGTGACAAAACAAGGGGTTATTTCCTGTGTAGGCCCTGATGTGAGAAAGTTTCAGAAGTGGAAATGTAAGGAATGGGAATACAGAGAAGAGACCCAAAGACTGAGTCCTGGCATATCCAAAATTTAAAGGTTGGGGCAATGAGGAAAAGCCAGCAAAGAAAAATGCAGAAGAGTGAATGGTGATGAAGAAGTGGGCCAAGATAGTGTGTTCTCTGAAGCCAAGCATTTGCGAAGAGTTTGAAGAAGGAAGGAGTGACTGTGTCAGATGCTGCAGGCTGGTCAAGGAAGATGAGGTCTGAGAAATGACTACTGGATTTAACAACACGGGGTCATTGGTGACCTTGGCAAGAGCCCCTTCAGCAGAGGGGAGTGAGGGCTGAAAGCCTGTGTGCTTTCAAGAACGAATATGACAACTCTTTCAAGGAGCTTTGCTCCGAAGGGAGGAGAGAAGTCAGTCATCACTAGGGAAGGATACAGGGTAAAGTTGGGTTTTTTTTCATCTTACAATGGGTGATATTACAGCAAATGTATATGGTGATGGGAATGATCCAATAGATAGGGAAAACTTGATACAGAACAGGGAAAAACTGCTGGAGTCAGGTGCTTGAGAAAGCAAAGGAAGATGGCAGTCCAAGCCACAGGAGGGAAGGCAAAGTACACACAGAGGGATGCAGTCCCTGTGTAGCCGTGGTGTAGAGGTAGCGATGGGAAGTCCACAGGTTCTCTCCCACCGTCGGAAGTGGAATGAGAGAGAAGGGATATGAGGCTTCAGGAAGAGGAGAAGTTGTTAAATAGTCATCTAGGTGAAACCCACTGCCTTCTTCCCTCAACTTTGAATCCAGAGAAACCAAGCTATTTTAAGGACCTGCTGCTCTCAGTACACTATCTGATGGAAAGGGTTCTTATATATTTATATTTCGTACCTAATCTTTACCATGAGATAACAGAAGTGATGAACATTCCTTACATAAAGTAATGACACTGTACTTCCCACGGTCTCCTCTCTCAACTGCACAATTTAAGAGCTACTTACACTGAAATAATCCTTATACACATCAAACCCATTACTTTAAGAAGCTAGACTCTAGGGGCGCCTGGGTGGCACAGCGGTTAAGCGTCTGCCTTTGGCTCAGGGCGTGATCCCGGCGTTCTGGGATCGAGCCCCACATCAGGCTCCTCCGCTATGAGCCTGCTTCTTCCTCTCCCACTCCCCCTGCTTGTGTTCCCTCTCTCACTGGCTGTCTCTATCTCTGTTGAATGAATAAATAAATAAAATCTTTAAATAAAAAAAATAAAAAAAAGAAGCTAGACTCTTCTAAGGTGATGAGCCTAATAATCTGTATGAATGAAATTATGTCCCAATTTCTTTACAAAGTATGTAAAGAGCAGAACTATGATTTAATGCCAAGTGTGTTTTAAATCCTATACCTTAAAATGCGTCATGCTCACATAAACAACTATATAGCAGCCCGGAAATTCAGGAGCAGACAATACAGCTTTCAGCATCAATCACAAGTGTTCATTTCCTCCATGCCAGCCCTGTTTGTACAGCCCACTCATATAGGATGATGAATAACTTCCATAAATATGATGCTTCTGAGTAGATTTTCTCCACCCTGGTTGGTGTTGGGGTTAAGAGACCAGGACACTCTAAGAGCCAAGGAAAGGTATGTATCCTGCTCCCCCTCCCCCACCATATACACACACACTAAGATTGTAAGTAAATATACTGCAGACAGAAACTGCTCTAGACCAAGAACCAAGATCCCAGAACTTGGATCCTATCCCTCACTACACTCACTACACTCACTACACACACACACACACACACACACACACACACACCAGGGAGCAAGGGCTTGATCAGCTACAGTGAGGATCTGGTCTGGACCAGGCTGTGATGTGACCTTCAGTTCTCTCTCTAACCAGCTCACTTGGGTCAGGCTGATGACCACTTTGGGCCTAACAATATTAATTTCCACTCTGCAGGTGTGCTGAGACACAACAGACTCAATGAATGTAATTATAATTATTATTATTACTTAACTTCTCTAAGCCCGTTTCCTAATCTTTACAAATGCAATGGCTCCTAATACCAGTGCCCAATTCCCCAAAAGGCTGCAGTAAGGATCCTGCAAAATCACATACACCAAGTATGGGCAAATTACAAAATGCAAGATGTTCATGGAAGCAAGAGACGTTGCAGGAGACCTGAAAGGGCAGGAGTGATAAAATCATTTCTTGATACGAGGAAAACGTTTCTATTTTGGAGAAGTATGCTTTCTCAAAAAAGAGCCTGGACCAAAAATAAATAAATAAATAGATAGATAAATAAATAAATAAATAAATAAATAAATAAAGGACCAACTCAAAAGTAAATAATTGAGAGAGGAAAGTTAGAGAAAGCCCACCTTTGCACGTGGTGACAAGGCTTAAATTCCCCTGTCCAGTTTATTTCTCATAGGTTATTCCAAAGAATAATCTCTTAAGATGGCTCAAAGCCAAAACTGGCTTTTCTCCAAGTATGGACCCAAGGACCACCTCCTTTTCACACCTTTGATGAGATTGTTTAAAATACAAATGCCTGGGACATTCCACCAAGGATTCTGATCTTTAGATCTGGATTTGAACCCAGAAATTTACATTTTAATAAGCTTCCCAGGTGATTCTGCTACTACCAAGTTCTAAGGACCACCACTGCAGCCTGTCTGGGGACAGCCCACTGACCGTGAGCTTGTGCCTACAGAAAAACCCCTAGTACTAGCTTCATGCTGAGCTGAGCCTCTGGCTCATCCAGGGCATGCCACAGGCTGGTGTCTGCAGTGGTCTGCGTCTCCCCTCAAAGGCATTGGTTGTAAAAACGGAAAGCTGGCTTTGCAAGAATGTAATTCTTATTAAATGATTATACCACAAGCAAAAGTGCTGAATATCCTGATATAAAACACTGTTAGGAATAAGAAGAATGGGAGAATCTGCCGCACATTTGCATTTTCGGTCAGAGAGAGGGAAGTTTACAATGTGTATCAAATGTTTTAAAAGTATACAAATCTTTTGAGCCAGCAATTCAACTTCCAAGAAAACCATGCATGCTTAGGAAATACAGAGATGTGTACAAAGCTGTATGTACAAAGATATTCACTGTGCCCTATATATAATAAAAAATCATTTAAACAACTCATCTGAAAATTGTAAACTGGCTAGAAAAATAATGGAACCATAAAATAAAATGCTATGTAACTACTACTGATAACTACTCTTAGAACCCATGTTCTAAAAAAATATTTATTGACAAGGAAAAATGTTCATGATACATCATTAAGTAAGTAGCTGGTTACAAAACAGCATTAGTATTATATGTAACAAATATACCCTATTTGATCTGAAAATTGTAAACTGGCTAGAAAAATAATGGAACCATAAAATAAAATGCTATGTAACTACTACTGATAACTACTCTTAGAACCCATGTTCTAAAAAAATATTTATTGACAAGGAAAAATGTTCATGATACATCATTAAGTAAGTAGCTGGTTACAAAACAGCATTAGTATTATATGTAACAAATATACCCTATTTGATTTATGTATGTATTCATATATATATATATATGTATATATATATATACAACACATATATACATGTGTTGTATATATACAACATATATATATATACAACATATATATATATATATACAACACATATATATATATATATATATACAACACATATTTACCAAACATTGGAGGGAGTTGGAAGGATATTGGTTAAACTATTAAGAGTCCATCCACAGATGACAAAATCTAATGGATGCTAAAACTAGCGGACAAAAGTTTAAAGACAAATAATATTTGCATAGTCTCAAAAATATTGATCAATACAAAGGGAAGATAGTAACTATGGTGGAGAAACCCAGCAGACACCACGATAACCTAGTGATCACAGTTAATAAAGCCAGTAGAAAGATATCTCAAGATCATGAACCCTTGGATATGATGTGTTGAGAAAAGCGCATTTCTCCGGTATTCTTACCAATGGTACATAACATCATTGCAATCATGTAGGAACACCTAACAAGCTCAAATCAAGTTATATTCTACAAAATAACTAAACAGTACTCTTCAAAAGCGTCAAGGTCAAGAAAGACTGGGGAACCGTCACGGATTGAATGAGATTAAGGGGACACTATGATTAAAAGTGCTGTTTCATTCTAAATGGGATCCTGGAACAGAAACAGGACTTTAGTGGAAACACTGGTGAAATTCAGGTGAAGTCTGTAGTTTAGTTAGCAGGACTGGGTCAATGTCAATATCCTGGTCATTATCCTATAGTATATAAAATGTTAGCATTAGGGAAAACTGGCTGAAGGATAGACGGGGAACTCTTTGTACTCTTGTATTCATTTTCTATTGCTGCATAACAAGTTGCCAACAAAATTAGGAGCTTAAAACACCACCCATTTATTATCTCACGGTCCCGCAGGTCAGAAGTCTGGAGCAGCATGGCTAGATTCTCTGCCCAGGGTCTCACCAAGCTAAAATTCAGGTATCCATGGAGGTCGTGGCTCTCGCCTGGGACTCTGGGTCCTCTCCCAAGCTCACTCAGGTTGTTGGAAGGATCCAATTCTTTGCAGTTACAGAAGGATTTTCCATTTCCTTGTTGCCTGTCAGCCAGGGGCCACCCTTATCTCCTAGAAGCCTCCCTCTGGTCCTTGCAGCCCCCTCCCCATCTCACAGCTAGCCAAGGTGGGTCCAGTCCCCACGCTTCAAATCTCTCTGACTTCAGCCAGAGAACATTCTCTGCTTTTAAGGCCTCTGATTAGATTGGACCCACCTGGATAAATAAGGCTAATCTCTCCTTACCTACATCTGCAAAGCCTCCAGGGCCATCACCATAACACATTCAGAGGATTCTGAGAGTAGGGCATGGATATTTTGGGAGGGAGTTATGTGTTCCTACAACTATATTTGCAACTCATCTCTAAGGCGAAAAGTAGTTCAAAATTAAAAATTAAAAAGAATGATAATCTTTTGATGCTGATACTTGGGGAAATTTGTTTTTTACTCTTTTTCTAAGTCTCTGCATGGAGTTTATATTTCTGTAGTCATGAGGGGAGATTTCTCTGTTGTCTTGAGAATGTGTGTGTGTGTGTGTGTGTGTGTGTGTGTGTGTGTTTCAAAAATGCTGTGACAAGTGAAACTGCATAAGAAGATCCTGCGATTTCTTGGGACGCCTGGGTGGCTCAGTTGGTTAAGGGTTTGCCTTCGGCTCAGGTCATGATCTCAGAGTCCTGGGATCGAGTCCCGCATCGGGCTCCCTGTTCAGCGGGGAGCCTGCTGCTCCTCCCACTTGTGCTCTCTCTCTCTGATAAATAAATACAATCTTTTTAAAAAAGAAGAAGATCCTGCGGACTTCTTCACAACCGGACTGGCCCAAGAACAGCAAACAAGAATGGCACTTGTGTACAGCCTCCCCAGCTCCCCAGCTGCCTCCTTCTCAGGGTAACACTTCTTGGAACGCCACAAGAATTCTAAAACTAACTTTTCCTGTCAAGTGAGTCCCTTTGTGACAACGTCTTACCTGTCACAGAGATTCCCCCTCCATATATTTTCCCAAGATACCTCGTCACTTGAGAAGTCCAAGGCACTTGCATTGTTCTCGTAATAAGTCAAAATGTTTGAATAGGTTGTTATAAACAAGCCTGGAAATGTCGTTTTCAGGGAGCCTTGCATCAATTTAGATGTTGTTACTCATTGAATAATGACAGCATCATGCTGTCTTCCTAAAATTCCAACATAGAGTAATGAGACCAATTACTGGGTAAACTCAGCCCTGAGGAGGCCAGGAGGGTGGATCTCTGCATCTGTCCAACGTGGAGGGTTCGGAGAAATGGCAGATGTTGTATGAAGGCTGCTGATGATGCAGGGCTCAGCCAGGAGCCTCAAAGTATGAGGGGTGTGCTGGGAAAATGATAGGTGTTCATTTTCCCCCCAAAAGTGGGGGAGGCATGGATTTAAAGTATTTTCCAGGGATGCCTGGCTGGCTCAGGCGGTAGAGCATGAGACTCTCAAGCTCAGGATCATGAGTTCGAGCTCCCCATTGGGCGTAGAAATCACTTAAAAAATAAAAATAAAATATAAAGTATTCTCCAAATACAAAGCAATGGCCAACCCTTTGATAATTCTGCAAGGCATCAACCCTTATTCATGTAGTAAATATTTCTTGGTCATTGTTTCAGCACTGGAGATACAGTGGTATAGAGCTCGAAGTCTAGTGGGAAAGAGACATTAAACGAATAACTGCTCAAATAGTTACAAAACCATGACAAATGCTCCAAAGCAAAAGTCCAGGGTTCAAAAAGAATGTTAGGGTGAAAGATCAGAAAAAAAGCATGCTCTGAAGATGTGAAGTTTTTTTTTAATTAAACTTCTTATTTTAAGATAATTATAGATTTATGTGCAGTTGTAAAAAAAATAATAGAGCTTTTTTTTATATAACAGTTTTGAGCGTTCTTTATATATTCTAAATACCACTGCTTTGTTGAATATGTGGGTTGCAGAGATTTTTTTCCCCCCAGTCTGTAGCTTGTCTTGTCATCCTCTTCACATGGGCTTTAGCTGAGCAAATGTTTTTAACTCTGTGAAGTCCAATTTATCTACTTTTCCTTCTATGGATCATGCTTCTGGTATCGAGTCTAAGAACTTTCTGCCTAGTTCTAGACCCTAAAGATTTTCTCCCACGACTTTTTCCTAAAAGCTTTACAGTTTTGCATTTCCCATTTTGAGTTATGGATCAAGATTCATTTTTGCCAATGGATGTCCAATTGTTCCAACACTCTCCGTTGAAAAGCTGTATTTCCTCTATTGAATTGCTTTTGCACTTTCATCAAAAATAAGTTGAGTATATTTGTTTGGGTCTACTTCTGGGTTGTCCATTCTGACCCACTGACCTATGTGTCCATCCCTCATTCAATGCCACATTGTCTTGATTACTGTAGCTGTTTAGTAGGCCTTCATATTTGGGTTAGAGTGATTCCTTTATTATTCTTCTTTTTAAAAATGCTTTTAGCTATTCTAGAGCTTGTGGCTTTCCAAATTTTAGAATAAGCTTATCTACAGCCACAAAAAAACAAAACAAAACAAAAAAACTTTGCTGGGATTTTAATAGGAATAGAATTAACCCTACAGATCATTCTGGGGAGAAATGACATTTCTACGATGTTTACAGGTCAAGCCCTCACCTGAGCAATCCCCCCACTCAAACTCCACACCATCTTCGTCTACCACTCCTGCAGAGCATAGAAAAAAATGGACAGCACAGGAAGGATCCAGCTGTCATTCTGTAGCTCCTAAGGAAAACAAATTGCCCAGATACTGTAGAAAGACTGTCAAGCGGTCGCCTCACTGAGTCACTTCAAGAGCACAGAGGCAGGCCTACACATGCGCAGAGCTGCCCCAGCATGAGCAGGTTGAATGGAAACAACTTGCAATATGCAAACACACTCCCAGGAACTTCACCTACAAAACTAACCCTGGAGGAAATTAACTCAAGGAACAGAAGAACACCTGCCCACACTGCTTCTCATGATAGCAAGTCAAAAAGAACGTGCATTCAATAAAGCTCAAGGACATGATGAAAACAACAGAATGGTATCAAAAGAAAGATTGTAGGGGTGCCTGGCTGGTTCTGGCTAGTTAAGTGTCCGACTCTTAGTTTCAGCTCTGGTCAGGATCTCAGGGGCATGAGATTGAGCCCCGAGTCAGGCTCTACAATGAGCGTGGAGCCTGCTTAAGATTCTCTTTCTCCCTCTCTGCGCCCCTCCCCCACACAACTTGTGCCAACTCTCTGAGGAAGGAAGGAAGGAAGGAAGGAAGGAAGGAAGGAAGGAAGGAAGGAAGGAAGGAAGGAAGGAGACTGAAGCATTACAGAACAAGTCAATACAATAGACACGGCAACAAATCAGACCACAGCCAATGATCAAATTTATGACAGACAGGGAAAAAGGGGTTTACAGGAATGGCAGTGAACAAAGACTCAACAGTAAAAGAAATTAAAGCAATTGGAGTGAAATTTATGGCTATGGAGGTCAGGGGATAGGATGACTGGTGCCCCTGCTGTGAAAACCCAGAAAATGGAAAAGCAGTTTTCAAAGAAAACACTCAAGATAATTTCCCTGAATTTGAGAGGGAAAGTCTGCATACTGAAAGGGCATACCACATAAGAAATTTGACATAAGAAGTTTACTACTCTACTAAACCCATTGAACTTCAATCCTAAAGACTTCTTCGGGTACCGGCAAGAAGATTCAGGATGGCCTCAGACTTTCCCATAACAGCACATAAAGCCAGAAGACAACACAGAAATGCCCTCCAAGCGCTGAAGGAAATAATGTGTGCACATGTGTGTATGTATGTCTGATATGATGCTTATTTAATGTTAATGGTGGTTATTTCTGGATGATGGGATTTGGAAAGGGTTATATATTTTTAAAATTTTATCGTTGCAGTTCTCTGTATTATTTGAACTCTGTAGAATGAGTAAATATTGTTATCAAACTAAAAAGGTTCTGGGGCGCCTGAGTGGCTCAGTCAGTTAAGTGACCGACTCTTGGTTTCAGCTCAGGTCATGATCTCAGGGTCATGAGATTGAGCCCCCTGCTGGACTCCATGCTGTGCATGGAACCTGCTTAAGATTGATTCTCTCTCTCTCCCTCTGCCCCTCACCCCCCACCTGCATGTGCTTGAGTGTTCTCTTTCTCTAAAAAAACAAAAACACGGGCGCCCTGCTCAGTGGAGAGCCTGCTTCTCCCTCTCCCTCGGCAGCTCCTCCTGCTTATGCTCGCTTGCTCTCTCTCTCTCTCCGTCAAATAAATAAATAAAAATCTTAAAAAGAAAAGATAAAAAAACAAAACAACAACAACAAAAACCCACCACCTTTTCAAATTAAAAAGGTTCTGGGACCAAATTTCCATGGAGTGGGAGCAGGGTTCCTTCACAGCACAATTTTCGGGACACGAGCAGGGTGTCCCACAATTCAACTCAATCCTGACACTTTCTACCTGGAGTTGGCATCAGATTCCTTCCATAGGTGAAGAGCTCAGTCCTACAAGACTGCCCCCCACGCATTCCAACCCCCCCGCCCGCCCTCGGCAATTTCAGACACCAGTTGCAAGCCCAGTTTGTCTTGTGGGCTTCTGACCAAGAGGCTATAGATTAGAGGCTCCAAGGACCCCTGCCTTGTGTGGATTAATATGTTAGGGCAGCTCACAGAACTCAGAGAAACATTTTACTTACTAGATTACCAGTTTATTAGAAAAGTGTACAACTCAGGAAGAGCCAGAGGGAAGAGATGCATAGGGCAAGGTTCAGGGAAAGGGCACAGCGCTTCCATGACCTCTACAGGCATGTCACTCTCCCCAAATCTCCACGTGCTCAACACTGAAGCTCTCTGAACCCCATCCTTCAGAGAAACATAGTTTTTATGGAGGCTTCATTACACAGGCAGAATTGATTAAATCATTGGTCATTGGCAACTGATTCAAACTTCAGCCCCTCTCCTCCTTCCCCCAAAAGTCTGGGGGCGGGACTGAAAGTTCCAACCCTTTGCTCACATGATCGGTTCTCCTGGCAACCAGCCCTCATCCTTAGGTGCTTTCCAAAAGTCATTTTATTTACATAATATAAGAAAAACCCTTAAAATCCTACCACTTAGGAAGTTCCAAGGGTTGAGGGAACTGTGAGCCAGGAATCACGGACAAAAACCAAATATATGAATAATATACATTTGATTATCTGAATGTCAAACCATACATTTCTCTTTTTTTCCCAAAATATCTATTTCTTATAAATCACAATATCAAGAGGTGCCTGGGTGGCTCAGTAAGTTAAGCAGCTGCCTTCAGCTCAGGTCATGATCCCGGGGCCCTAGGATCTAGTCCCACATCAGGCTCTTTGCTCAGTGAGGAGCCTGATTCTCCCTTTGCCTGCCACTCCCCCTGCTTGTGTGCGTGCATGTTTTCTCTCAAATAAATAAATAAATAAATCTTTTTTTAAAATTAAAAAAATAAATCACAGTATCACATAAACTGATAGTGATTTTTCTTTAAAAATAATATTTAAAACAAATATGAAAAGACATTAGCAGTGCCTAGTCCTGATTGGTAGGAATGTGGATAATTGTTGCTTTTTCTTTGACTTTGCTGTGCATTTTCAATTTCCAAAAATTAACAAGTAAATTCGTAAGAGTAGAGGAAAGAATGTTCCTAGCAAAGGAAATGGTATGAATGCAGAGCCTAGGGGCAGAAGGAGATGGGCATTGCTCCAAACTAAAGGAGGATAGTGTGGAACAGAAAATCCTACAATGTGAGGCAGAGGGGTAGAGAACCACCACCAGAGCTTGCTGGCCACTCTGGAAACCTGCAATGTCATGTATAAGCTTGCCCCGGATAGAAATTTAATCCAATCCAAGCACTTCACTTTCCATCCCCAGCTACCACTAGAAATATCTTTTTTTTTTTTTAAGATTTTATTTATTTATTTGACAGAGAGAGAGACAGCCAGCGAGAGAGGGAACACAAGCAGGGGGAGTGGGAGAGGAAGAAGCAGGCTCCCAGGGGAGGAGCCTGATGCAGGGCTCGATCCCAGAACGCTGGGATCATGCCCTGAGCCGAAGGCAGGCGCTTAACGAGCCACCCAGGCGCCCCTAGAAATATCTGTTGAATACTTAAAAATGGATCATGTTCAGAGTTGTCTGCATGCCACCATGGCCAAAGCAGTGCACCTTGCAGACAGCTCTGTATTCAGTCCCCTACAGTACCTTCTGTCCTAAAATAGTCTTGCCCGTGTTCTAGAACAGTTGAGGGAAAGGGTTAAACCAAAGATATTAAATATGTCACATAGTTAAAATAATGATCAGTCAACTCCAACAAGCTACAAATGAAAAATTAGCTGTGCCCTAGATGTTACCCCCTGTTGAGTGTTTCAGAAAGTTTCTCCAGAAACGTTGTTCCCAATGTCAGCAAAGACAAGAGTCAAACATATGATACTAGGGGGCAGCACTTACCTGCCACAAAGCGAAGTCACACTGCTGTCATCTTTCAAACACGAAAAATAATTAGGACTCAAGAGTGAAAATTCTAGGAGTTCATACAAACAATTTGGTTTATAAATTTCAAACAGTGTTAATATTAGTTCATCATTTCCTTTTTGCTATTCAGTTTGCCTAAACTAACTACAGGTTCGTGAGCTCTTAACAGTAACACTTGTTTAGGGACGCCTGGGTGGCTCAGTCTGTTAAATGTGTGCCTTCGGCTCAGGTCATGATTCCAGGGTCCTCAGATCAAGTCCCGCATTGGGCTCCCTGCTCAGCGGGGTGCCTATTTCTCCCTCTCCCTCTGGCCTTCCCCTCTTGTGTGCTCTCTCTCTGACAAATAAATAAATAAAATCTTAAAAAAGAAGGAGGAGGAGGAGGAGGAGGAGGAGGAGGAGGAGAGGAGGAGAAAGAAGAAGGCGGCGGCAGCTCACAACAGAATGAGGTCAATTACTGAGAACCATTAATGCCAGGATGAGAAGTCTGAAATCTATCTTACAGGCAATGAGAGCCACTTCAAGGTTCAATGGAGGGCTTTCCCATGATCAACGTGGTATTTTAGGGAGATTATTCTGGTATTTTAGGGAGATTATTCTGAAAGGATGAGAGGAAGCTGCCACGATTCCACTCAGCCTCCCTGTAAGGGAGCTTCCAGTTTTTACGTAAGCTTTGAGAACAGTTACTGCCAACAACAGTTTCTGGATGAGTATCTCCAGGATGTTCACTGCTGCGCATACCTTGTTTAATTGGAAGAGATCACAGATAACCAAATAGCAGGCTGACATATTCAAGCTCTGCGTCTCAATGAGCTTAGAGAAGACAAGTCTTTACTCAGCCCATACCCACTGCGTAAGCGGGAGATGCCCCCCACTCTGCTCACTCCTCCCTTACCTCCAGACAAAACACCTGCATCCCCAGCTTATCTCATTTTGTTCCCGTCAAGTCCATTTGTTAATATTCTTATGAGATCTGTGAGTACAATGCAAAGATCCTGATGCGGTTCCTTACCCTTGGACCTGCCATCAGTGCTCATGCTGTTAGGTCCTAAGACTTTGAGGCTTCAGACCCTTTTGCTTTGCCTTTCTTTGGTTATGAAGGCAATGGCCACATCTTTACAGCTGAGACAAAGACCAATTTTTTGCATCTTGGGTCTCTACTCTTCACCTGTAGGGCTTCACCCTCTGTGACAGATGCTGTTGCCATGTGAGGGCAGTGAGTTGTTTCTACTCTTCAAAGCACTGTAAATACGGGGGCAAGTCTGTGTATTCTGCAAAATGGCCTCTTGAGAAAGAAGCCTAAAATGCATCCACTCCCTTTCTGTGCTTGGCATAAAACATACCCACCAGCATAAAATTAGGAGATTGTGCCTCTAAAGGTTCAGTCTCAGACTTAAGTTTATTTTATTAAACACTTTAAATGATAAACAGTTTGTGATATAGCTTTCCACTCAAATATTATCAGTCTCCTAATACCTCCAAATAAATCCTTCAAAAGAAAAAAAAAAGAATAGAAAATTTTGGGAGTGTCTTGGGTACCAGGCCCTCCTCTAAGCAGTTTCCCTACATGATTCATTTGATCTTCAAAACAACCCTTATAAGGTGAGTACTATCCCCATTTTACAGATGAGAAAACTAAAGTTGAAGAAGGTTAAGTCACTCAGCCAAGGTAACAGAGAATGGACCCAGGATTCAACCTCGCCCCATCTTCATTGTACTAGGCAGCCCACCTTACCTTCACATGCCTTTCAGGCTCTGAACAGTAGAGCCCCACACTGCCTCCCCAACCTAGGACACATTTTCATAGCTCTTATTTTGTTACATATACATCAAAGTTGTTTCTCCGATCTAATTTTATTATTTCAGAAACATAACATCCTAGAAAACCAACTGGCAATAGTTGCTAAAGCTGATTACACACACATTTTACAACTGGCCATTCTACTCCAGGGTAAATAC
The DNA here is from genome assembly GCF_017311325.1 of Ursus maritimus. Classification (NCBI taxonomy): domain Eukaryota; kingdom Metazoa; phylum Chordata; class Mammalia; order Carnivora; family Ursidae; genus Ursus; species Ursus maritimus. The sequence continues at coordinate 40,284,392 of NW_024424341.1, forward strand.
CAACAGAAACATGCAGGCATTCTTAAATTTTTTTATGTGAGTCTAGTTGACACACAGTGTTGCATTAGTTTCAGGTGTACAA